>NC_057795.1:650051358-650057034 GCF_018294505.1 Triticum aestivum | reverse complement strand
CGATTCGCCGGATCGGGCGGGCGGTGATGGTGGCAATGGGTGCCCACCGCCGGATTTTCCTGGGGCAGCAGATTGGGCTCGGCGGGCTCGTCGGTAGCTTCGGCGCCGCCACCGTCGGCAAGGCAGGCTCCCGGACAGAGCCAGCTGGTGCAAGGTGGGTCGACGGCTGCAGGCCACTTTTCCAGGGATCAGGATGACAAAGGTGCTGCTTTTACCATGCAAAGTGGAGTTGTGACGTTGGCTAGCAGCCAAAACGGCCGTTTGACTGGTCAGATACACAGCCCCGTCCGCGCTAGCCAATTGGAGACTCAGGTGGAAAGCTGCGCTTCGTGCGTCGGGATTCGCAGGCCTGTCTTGGGGAGAGACAGCATGTTTCCCCTGCCTCTGTGGGTCCGCGGAGGTGGCCCCTGCCCACTCAGGAGGCGCCCAAGGTGGTCGTGGGATCGATGCAGCTACAACTATCCACGGGATCAATGCCCTCCCTGGTGCATGCCGGTGATAAAGCGGCCAACGCGCACATGCTGGCGCCAAGCCAGGATGGTCCCACCTCGTTCAAATCACCAGATGGCAACAAGGAGTGGATGGATGGCTCATGGGACAACACCAGCATCGAGGAGGACCTAGTTGGGCGGCCAGCAATTGGGCAACAGGTGGACTCGGTGGCCCCGCGACAGGATTTGTTCCTGGTCAGTCTGTCGGGTGGCTCGGGTGATGACACGTGCCCAGTCACAATTGGGGAATCGCCATGCACCCCATGCATGGCCTAGCGCAGTCCGGTGGAGGCTCTCTGTGAGGAGATTCGAAAAGCCATCACCCCGGTTCTGGCCATGCTCCCAAACCATGAGGATAATGGCATCAAGCGGCGCAGCGGCAGAAAAGGCCACCAACATCAAACCCGAGAAGGAGCGTCAGGTTGGCCAAGGCACTTGGCCATGGAGGGAATGCGACGAAGCAACAGAATGTCCTGATACGCAAACTCTGCCTTGCAAATGAAGGAGAATCCATCAGCGATGCGGCGCTACAGGCATACGCATGGCCAGTTTAACTGTCACGGCAACTCCAGTAGCTCCTGTATCAGTTAGAATTCAAAAGTTGAGACAAAAGCAGACTTTCAACATCTTCGGTAAGCCCCCGTTTCTATGAGATACTCTATAATACTCCTCAATTCCTCTCATGTTTACAGGAAGATAGTTCTTTTCATATAATTTGGCAGATAGGAGACAGTCTGATAGAACACGGAAGGAACCCTCGCGCAATCCCCGCGGCCACGTTGTCGGAACTCCGGGTCGCCGTCGAGTTGCCGATGCCGGCTCGCAGCGCTGCAGGACCGCACCGCCCACCTGACCATGCTACTGCGCCAGCGTCAATATAGGCCCGCGCCACCACACCTCCTGCCACGCCTGACCACGCCGCCCCGCCGTCTACCTCCGCCCGTAACGCGTCGCCGTCACGCCACCACTACTAGGGAAAAGTCTAGCAACAACGCGTGTTTTAGGCCTATCAGTAGCGCGGGAAGGAGCGCTACTGATAAGGCGCTACAGCTAAACCTTAGCAATAGCGCGCCTAGATCCACGCTACTGCTAAATTGACTTAGTAGTAGCGCTTCTTCAGAACCGCGCTACTGGTAATTAGTAGTAGCGCTTCTCCTTTCCCGCGCTACTACTATTATTTAGTATTTTATTTCTTTTTTATTTCATGTTGTATTCATACACTTTTACGCAAGTTTTCATACAACAGGAATTTAGAGATTGTTTTTACATCATAATGAGTTATTATATCACGGGATGAAAGAACCGTGGACTAGTTTCAAGTCGATGTCCATCCACTTGAAACTAATCCACGGTTCTTTCACCCAATGATATAATAATATCATCATCATCATCATATCATTAACAACTTATCATCATAATACATCATTGTCATATAACACCTCCTCAAGATCATCGTTTTCATCAATGACATCACATAGCAAATTGGTCACTAGTCGTAATCACAAGTACTCATCATTATCAACTCTAACACATTACCACATAATAAACATATTGTACCTCATAGGACCTACTACATTCGATTAAGACCTACTACATTTTTTAAGGTAAAATAGCAAAAAACAAGATAGCCCCTGACTCTCCATTATGGAGAATGGAGATTTGCCTGTCCCCAATTCTTGCCTTTCGCTGAATGTTACTTCCAAGAACCTCCTTGCGAATGTCCATACATTTCTTCCATTCTTTGATGAACATGTGTTCACCGGTTTTAGAAATCCGATATGCACAGATGAGCTCCCTAGATTTACCTGGCAGTATGTTTAGAACTGAGTCGTTAATAGTAAAATATGAAAATAACAACAAGTCGAAATAGACGTTGAAATAGTTGAAGTCATGCTTAATTACGAAAAAAACACTTGTCGTTGTTGCGTACCGTTTCAACATCGAAGGTCTCCTCGAGCTTAATGCTGAAGCGTCGATCTTCGTCCAGCTCAACGAACCTGTCGCACATACCTCGATCGTCGTGGCACCAGCTGCACTCTCCCGGGAGACTGTTGTCATCCGAGTATGACATTTCCTACGTTCATAATTCAAAGATTAAACATGTACATATTCTAGCACAAGTCATGCCAGAATTCACGAAAAAATCCGGCATGACCTTTGCTAAAAAAGGACATATCGAGCGCCTGAAATTTGCCGGAACGGAAATTAATCAACACTCCGGCAAAACATAGGCCACTCGGAGATGTAAACTGAACATGAACAGCCACTTGGGCAACCACATATCCTATTTGAGCAACAACACAAGATATACAAGGATATTTGGCTGGTCTCACCTCGATGTCGGAGGGGGTCGGTGACTGGGACGACGGCGGGGATGTTGGAGGGGGTCGGTGACGGGGACGACGGTGGTCACCTGAAACCGTATAAGTTATCACTAATACATCCCGAATAATTGCTTAAACTAAAAAATAACAACAAATATGACATGTTCAACTAGTTTTATTAATTCAACTAGTTCTTACTAAATATAAACTTACTATAAATAGAAAAAAAAACTAGTTCTTTCTAAAAATAAAGTAGTTCAACTAGTTATATTAATTATCTTACTAAAAATATATTAGTTCTATTAATTCAACTAGTTCAACTAGTTTATTAGTTTACTTACTAAACTAGTTCAACTACAACTAAAGTAGTTCAACTACAACTACTATTAATCATACTGCCCTAGTTAACTAGTACCATCACTACTAGTAATTAACATCTACTGCTACTAAAAATCTAGTACTAACTAAGCAACATCTAGTACTAGCTATGAACCCTAAATTAACATCTACTACTACTAAATCTAGTACTAACTAGTGGCAGGGGTGGGGGCGACGGAGAGGTAGCTAGGGGCGGCGAGGGCGGGATCGGGATCGGGAGGCGGCGGTGCTGGGTGGGCTCGGGTGGCGGCGGTGAGGTCGAGGACGGTCGAAGGAGGGCTGCCGGCGGCGGAGGGAGGAGGGGCGGCCGCAGGCGGAGGGAAGAGGGCGGCGGCGGAGGAGGGAGGGGCGGCCGCAGGCGGAGGGAGGATGTGCGAGGAGGAAGGAGGAGGGACGGAAGGAGGGGAGTACCTCGGCGGCGGACGGACGAAGGCGGCGGCGGCGGCGACGCACGACGACGGTTATCGGCACGCGGGCGAGAGTGAGAGTGTGAGTGAGAGAGAGGGTCGGTCGTGCGCGTGGGGATAAGGTAGGGATAGTTGTAGCGCGTTTGCCAAAACGCGCTACAGCTAATCTGAATAGCAGTAGCGCTTTGCATACAAACCGCTACTGCTAAGTGTAACTATACAAAAATACGTCGATGCAAAAATACATTGGCCATCAATGATCTTTTTGTGTACAATCTGAATTGTCAATATGAGTTCTCTCCGGTAGGAACCGGAGAGGACTCATATTGCGGCCACAAATTTTACACATAGAGTTCAGTGAAGACCAACTGGTTGTGATAGTTTCAAAAATAACATATATAAGGTGGTAAACACCCTGTTCACGGAGCGAGGTGGGACTAAACTTGTGGGCTGATCTTAGCAGTAGCGGTTTTCTTCGAAGCGCGCTGCTGCTAACTTCCATAGCAGTAGCGCGGTTCATTATAGGGCGCTACTGCTATAACTAGCGGGGGGGGGAGGGGGGGGCGAGGTCATGGCAATTAGAGCAGTAACGCGTTTTGCGGTGGACGCGCTACTGCTATTTTCCTTTCAACAGCGCGTTTTGCTATCACGCGCTGCTGCTAAATAGCAGTAGCGTCGTATTTTGAGACGCGCCACTGGTAAGATTCTGTGTATAGGCTTTTCCCTAGTAGTGCACCACTTGCCGTCACGCCTCCCCACGCTCTGTCACGCCTTCACGCTGCCGTACCACAACACACCGTCGCCACGTGTCACCCAGCAATGGTGACGGGCAACATTGCTCGTAACACTGTCTTGCGGGCCATAGACTTGTTTAATGTGGAACAGGAAAAACAAATTTTAGAGAAAGATGTTTTACGCGAACTAAGAAAAAACCTCACCAGCTTCGTCTAAATTATATACAAACTTCGTGTAAACTATTTCTACGGGAAGGTGGGTTACTGGAGTTGCTCTGAGCGTCGCCTGACAGTGGGTGCTCCATGACGTGCGGGCCCGAGACAGGTCCGCACTGGCTTCACAGCGGCGTTGAGGTGGCTGACATGCGAACCACGAGTTCGTCCACAAGGACGCATCCTGGCCGTCCGTTACACCGGGCCATGTATCCAACGGCTAAAATGTGAGGGGCCTGCCACACAGTGACGGTACGCGTGTGTGGCTGTGCTTGCTGCTGCTAGGCTTTACAAGAGCACCTGGAGTGACCGGTGGAAGGAAGAAAGGAATAGTGACCGACATGCCCCACGTGCTCCAATGCTCTCTCCATATGTGCAACCAATAGAAAATGTAACAACTTTGCTAATCATGTCGTTTTCAGCTAACTTGTTTTATTTAGAGTACTAGCTAACTTGTTTTTTTAGTGGACTGACCTGGCCGTGTATGGCAGCAAAATAGAATTGGTGGTCATTAAATTATGAGCACGTATTTGTGTAACCATAACCAGCTGGGTGGGTAGCTGCCTAACACCAACTAGCATTTCTCGTCACCTCTACCAACATCACCAAGATAAATTATATAACATTTATAACAAACACTACTGACATTATGAAGAATCTTAGGAGTAGTACACGTGCAGTTGTGCACCACTGCACTATGCACTATATATACATGGTACACCGCCTAACACCAACCAACGGTTGCTTGATGAGTGTACAAAAACCGTACCCAAAATACGGTGGAGGTAGCTTCATCCGTTGATTGATTTGATGTGGACGAACATAGATATTCTTCCATGCTCTCCATTTTTCTTCTTCCAATAGACAACCCGTATCTGAGAGTTGTTGGAACTACCACCACTGAGAGCCAACAACGTCGTTGGCTTCAATCAACGCCCAATGAAAGCTTTGTGCTCTAACTAATCAACACTCAGTGACAGCTCAGTGCTCTAACTAATCCGGTCTGGCCTTTGTTGGGGGTGACATGACTTTCACCCACTACGTTTGAAAGGCACCCGTTTCTAGGTCAAGAGGTTGCCGACCTGCTGTTGATGACAATGGCAATCAACAGCTCACCATCAACGATCCC
>NC_057795.1:650048036-650051088 GCF_018294505.1 Triticum aestivum | reverse complement strand
AAGCGTTGATGTGCAACACGAGTCTCAATAGGAATCTTCTAATATTAGAAGTGGAACCTCCAACATAATCCTACAAAATGTCCTTCACTATTGAAGGAATGGTAGTTAGGATGTGGATACATTTTCTTTGATGTATCGAAATATCATTTGAAGTTTCTTTCATAAATGACCTTCAAGCTTTTATAGTACTACTTCAAGATCACTCAAATATACTATATTGCGATCAAAAAGTCACTCTCACCCGTAGAAAAAAATTGTACTCTTGGACAAGACTACACCCGTCTTGAATCATCAAAACATTGATATATTACCTGACAAGTTAAAACCATTGCTTAATTATACAATTTTTCTAAATCTTAATGGATTGAACTCTCAATCGATTTCTACAAGCATTGATATAAAGCTCTCTTAAACTACGTCTTAGTGAAACAACAATAAATCTCAAACATTGATATAAAGCTCTCTTAGTCGACAAAGACGTAGTTAGGCCTTAATCATGTTCTGCTTTTGTCATCATGGTGTAAATTCTATAATATCCCATATATATTTCCTCTTAAAAAAACAGGCAAACAGAATTCTAACATCGTAGACGACCCAATACCAGAAGTTTTCAAGTGACATCATACAATGTAGACCCATGGAATTACTTGCCGATATCAAAATGTTACCCATATCATGGCTAATTCTATATGACCGGGCCTTGACGCGCCATTTGGAGTTGACTGCGAAGGCGAACGCAAATCTCTAGCATAGACTTTTTCCGAGAAATATCTCTCCGGAAACAGTGAGCAATTAACCTTTATCTAGGGTGGCACACGGTGATCGCTAGACTAATCATGCGCCTGCACGGTTTGCCATGCTACTGACGAACCAAGCTCGTGCCCCTATCACCAGAAGCCAATGCTCGTTCCTTTGACACTTTGTTGGGTGCAACCTAAGAATTATTTTCACGGAGTGCCGTACTAGTAAATCACGGTACTCCAGGGGGCTATTTGCACATAATCTCCAACTTAAATACCGGTGGCGTTGGTGTGTCACGTGGCCGGTTTAAGTTTAACTGTCGACGTCGCCCGGCGGTAGGTGGTCCATGACGTGCGGGCCCGAGCTGCGCGTGGCTCCCCGCTTGTGGCCGACCTGGTAGGCGACGGAGTTGAAGTGGCTGCCACGTCAACTCGCGTGTTCTCCGACGAGGACACATCCCAGCCATCCGCTACACATCCGGCGGCTCATGGTTGCCGGGCCTGGCACGCAGTGACGTGTACGCGTGTGTGGCTGTGCTTGCTGCTGCTAGCTTTCACGAGACTCTCAGCACGTGGAGTGACCGGTGGAATGAAGGAAGGAATAGTGACCGTGACCGACGGTCGATGGCCAGGCTTGCATTGCATGCCACCACGTGCTCCAATGCTCTCTGCATGTGTGTAACTATATTAAAAACGTAACAACCTAACCTAATCATGTCGTTTCAGCTAACCTGTTCTTTTAGTGGACTGATCTCGGCAGCAAAACAGAACTGCTAGTCGTTACTTTAGATAAACAACCAGCTGGGTGTCAGGGAGGGTAGAGCAGCCTAACGAACACCAGCAACTAACATGTCCCATCACCTCTGATGCGTACATATATCACATCACTAAAGTGAAATATATAACATTCATCATAACAAACAAAGACTATTTGGCATTATGAGGAATCTTAGTACTAGTACATGTGCACCACTGCACTATATGCATGGTACACCGCCTAACACAGTAACACCAACCAAGGGTTGCTTGCTGAGTGTACAAAAACCGTACCCGAAATACAGTGCAGCTTCACCCTTTTTTTTAGAAAAGGAGGAAGACCCCCGGCCTCTGCATCTGGGCGATGCATGCAGCCATTTTATTAATTATTCACAAAAGACCTTATAAAGAAGTAAGTCTGAAGCCACCGTCTAGGCAACATCTGTCGCTACTTCTATCCAGTTGATGAAGGGATGCTGATAGTCCGGGCCTAATACCAGAGACCTCGCAGTCAAACCTAACATCTAAGACCCGAGGCCCCAACCAAGCCACTTGCCGGGTATGGGGCACACACCGGTCCGGCGTGCTCTCAGAGGCCGATGCCGCCAACTACCACCACTCCATCTTCAGAGTTGTACTGACGCATCATCCTTGCCCCGGTCTAGCTGCCATCGACGCCACCATGTCGCCCAACGGCACCGCCCCCCTGCGTGCGAACTGCTGAGCACGTCGTGGTCGCCGCCGATACCCCTCAGCACCATGCCGCCAAGTACCACCAGCCGACACAGTTTGAAGTCTCTCGAAGATCTATCGTGCGTAGCACCTGCCGACCAGGCATGACAAAGCGTAGCACCTGTCGGCCAGGCATGACTTGACATATCCACCGAAGCTCCCGTGCAAGACGAAGCCGCTCCACCTCCTACCTCTGATTTCCAGCGCCGCTCCACAAACGATGCTCCCAAGAGAGAAACGACACCGTAGTGCCGCCATCGTCCGATCTGGAAAACCAGATCCTAGGGTTTCCCCCGAAGCAGCACGAGTGGGTCGACAGTAGTTACAGGACGATGCCTTCATCAAGGTAATGGCACAGACCGCCGCCATCGTCCGCCGTCGGCTCGGTTTTCACCGACAACTATGTCTCCCCGACTCGCAGCCCGGACTAGATTGCAGATCTCGAGATCTGCTCACCCAGCCTCAGGCCGACCACCTCCGACGTAGGAGATGAACACCACCGCCAAGCCCAGGGTCGCCGTCCCGGGTGCCCGTGTGATGCAGATCAAGACCAGGAGCGCCACCGCGATCCGAAGCCGAACCGGAGGTTGGGCGACTGCAACATGGCCGCCGCCGCCGCCACCCGCTGCGACTACAGACCCGCTACCACACTCCAGCCGCCGTTGTCCGCCATCACCGCCAAGAAGATCAAGATCGAAACGCCGCATCGATCTTGAGCAGCTGACGCGCGAGCAGAAGACCGCGGCCGCCGAGCCGCTCGGGCTTTGCCTGGCGGCGTCAGCGGCGGCGGCGGAGAGGAGAGTGGTGGCGGGGAGGGAGGGGGG
>NC_057795.1:649889099-650047760 GCF_018294505.1 Triticum aestivum | reverse complement strand
AGGAGGAGGGAGGCGGGCATGCCCCGGTGCATCGCGGCGGTGCTGCACGGGAGCAGGGGTAGGGAGGAAGGATCCGGTGGCGGCTGTAGATCGATCGGATCGCGAGCACCTCCTGGCAGCTTCATCCATTGATTGATTGATATGGACGAATACAGATATTCCATGCTCTCCCTTGTTCCAACTTCCAATAATATAAGCATCTTGAGTCGTTGGAGCTACCACACCCCTGAGATGTGCAAACTGCAACGAACGATGGCCATCTTCCCCTGGCGGGTCCCACCATGGAGATGATAGTGCCGTTGGCTTCAAAATCAAGATAAACACCAGTGAAAGCTAAGTGCCCTAACTAGTCCACACCCGGTGAAAGCCAAGTGCTCAAACTAATCCGGCCCGGCCGTTGTTGGGGGTGACGTGACTTTCACCCACTACCTACGTTTGAATTGAAAAGCACCCGTTTTTATTAATTTTGACATGTTTGTCCATACCGCTTTGTTCGCCAGCCGATTCGTATCTCGGTTTCTTTTTCATTTCATTTCACGTCGTCCTCGCGGGTCGCGCGATTAGTCGCCACTGATTATTTATTTATGTCTTTGCCGAGAAAAAGTGTCACTTTTGGAGCTGAGTCGTCGGTGCGAAAATAGACCACCACAGCGCCGCTGTGTGCACAAATTTGTACGATGTTTTAAACATGGTTCTGAGCAAATTTATAATCTTCATGCATAAAGATGAACCTACCCTGCCTCTGGCATTTGACCAATCAGCGTGTTTTTGGTTGGGCCTAAGACCGTACCGGTTAACATAATCGCACTTGCATGTGCACATAGAAAAGCAGGGCAGAAAAGAATGTCGTCATGTGCGAACAACGCATGGGATCTGTTCAGTGCCACCAACCAAGCCAGGGCAAGCATCAAGGAGCATGATTGTCACCTCTCAAGATCCAGATGCCAAACTTGCTTCCAGATCCCCAATGTGGGACACACACAGACACCGGCCACCCTTCAAGTTGACCTAATTTGGCTTATAGCTGTCAGCTTGTTACCCCAATCTAGTGCGTTGTGACATTTCCGAGTCTGGATCAATGCATACTACTCCCTCGGTCCCATATTAATTAACGGTCAAACGAATGTATCTAGACGTAAGGATCAATGCAAACGAATGCCATTGAGATGTGCAAACTGCAAAATGCAATTGGTCTGTCAGCTTCCACTGGTGTGGGTCCCACTCCCACCACAGAGATCGGTAATGTCGTCGTTGGCTTTAATCAACACCTAGTTGAAACCTGCTTGCTTGCTCTAACTAATCCGGCCCATTTTGATTTTGACACTTTGTCCATACCACTTAATTTGTTCGCAGTTGATTCGTTTCTTGATTCTTTTCATTTCATGTCATCCTCGTGGGTCATGCGATTAGTGGCCACTGATTTTTTGATGTCTTTGTGTTGAAAAGTGGCGCCTTTGGAGGCGCGTTGCTGTCGGTGCTAAAAGAGTAAGAGACTACCCAATACTGCTCTGCAGTTTTTGGCCATTTCTTATTTACAAAAGTATGGAGATTTAAACATGGGTGTAAGAATTTTTTTTAAATACACTACTTAATTGCCTCCTTTTGAAGATTTATTAAGAGGAATCAATCAACCCTGCCTCTAGCATTTGAGCTACTAACATGTTTGTTCTTTTGTTTTGGCCAAAGAGGGAAAGACTAAAAAAGTAATTAACATAATCTCATATGCATGTGCACATAGCGAAGCAGGCATAAAAGAATGTGTGTCTCTGCGAACAGACATGGGATTAGTTCAGTGCCAACAACCAAGGGCAGGCGAGGTGATCCTTATCTAGCATGCATGGTTGTCATAGTTGTCATCTCTCGAAAACCTTATATGTCGCTTATTGTGGCAAAGTGTCGTGCTTTTGCACAGGACACCATTATAGGGACCGAAAGTGTCGTGTTAGCTGTTAAGTCCTCCTAGTTTAGGAACATGCTAGGAGTTCCTGTCTGTTTTTTTTGGTTTTGGGAACATTCCAGATGGTTCCTTGAACCCATTTTTGTTTCTTTTGGTTTTTATCTATCTATCTATTTATTTATTTTGGTTTTACTTTCTTTTTAAATTCTTTTTCTTCTTGTTTTTTATGTTTCTATTTTTTCTTCAGAAAGTCATAAATTTCAAAGTTTCTTCAGAATTTTAATTTTTTGTTATTGTTTTTCAAATTTTGTTTATTTTTAAAAAATGTTTCACATTTTCCATAGATTCAAAACTTTTTTAAAATGTCAGAATTTCATATTTTTCCTGATTTCCAAAGTTTCTTTTTATGTTTTCCAAAACAGTTTTTTTTTCAAAAATTGTTTGTTGTTTTCTGAATTTTGTTCCTGTTCTTGAAAAAATGTTTGGAATTTAAAACTGTTCACATTTTAACACATGTTTGGGGAATTCATAACTTTATTCATGTTTTCAAAAAAATTTGTGTTTTTTTAATATTCAGAATTCCATAAATTGTTCAATTTTTTTAGAATTTTTTGTTGAAAATTTCGAAAGATATTTTTCGAATTGCCGGCGCTGAAGTTTGTTGTTGAATAATTTTGTGATTCTTATCAATCAAGAACAGTTAGCTGTTGTACTGGCCAACAGTAGGCAATTGCAATGCATGGTCCCGGGTTCGTCGACGTCGCAAGGACGCTCCTTTTCTTGGCTTTTTTGTGTCACACGTTATAAGAAAACATGCTTCGCCTCGCGCCAGAAGGGCCGCCCCAGTCACCTGGACCCTGTGCGTCGGTATTGTGAAAATGTGTCATATTGGGGCGCGACTGTACTAACGTGAAGTGGAAACAACTCTAAGATCTCCTAATCAGTGCCTTCTACGTAGGTTATGGGTTCCGGCGCCCACGCACCTCAAATATATGGGCCGACCCATCAGCGCATCGCGCGATCACTCGGCAGGAGCACAGCACATTCGCTTTAGGCCTATGGTTGACCAGTTTGACCAGACATGACTAACTAGTGAAAAAAGCAAAAAAACATTCAGAAAAAACCATAAAAAAATCTCAAGAAAAGCACGAAAAGCTTTTTAATTCAAATAAGTTCACTAATTTGAAAATAAAATTCATATAAGTTCAAGAATACAATTTTTGTCATGATTTTCGAAAAAGTTCAAGAATTTGGAACGGAAGGCACAAAATTAAAAAAGTTCTTGAGTTTGAAAAAATTTCATCGATTTGAAAAAAGTTCAGGAATTCAAGAAAAGTTTGCAAAATTGAAAAAGGTTCGTTGATTTTGAATTAAAAAAATCAATATTTCAAGAAAGTTCATCAATTTTGAAAAAAGTTCACAAATTCTTAAAAATTTCATCTAACTTCGAAAAATAGGTCCCGGATTATAAAAGTTCATCGATTTTGAGAAAAATACATGTAATTTGAAAATGTTCACTGGATTTTCTAAAAAGTTTACGGATTAGAAAAATGTTCATCGATGTAGATAAAAAAGTTCACCAATTTTTAGGAATTCAATCAAATGTGAAAAAAGTTCAAATAATTGAAAATATTTCACTGATTTTTTATAAAAATCATTTTTTCTGAAAAGTTCACGAATTTGATAAAATTTTGTGAGTTAAGAAAAAGAAAACCAAAATGAAACGAAGAATACTAAAAATAAGAAAAAACATCATAGTAAAACAACACAACAGAACAAAAAACAAGAAAAAAACATAATTTTTTATCGTTACATGTGCCACAGGTAGAGAAAAAGAAGTGAGTTGGCACATGAAAGTTTGTTTACAAGAAAAGGAAGGTAAAAAGTAGATAGGCCAACTGAAGGACGACGGGGAAGGTGGTGCGCCAAGTTGCAAAAAGCACTGTAACGAGCGCTGAAGGACCGAAATAGGAGTTGGGAATAATCCTCGCCCGCGCAACACCGCGTTCATGTGCCAGGTGGGTGACAAGGAGTGTAAGTGTTAGACTTTGTAACGTAGCCCAACTGTGTAATATGTATATTGTGTATCATTATAAATATATGTGATAGGCCACCCCTAGAGGGTTGAGCCAGTTCCCACAAATCCTACGTCTGATATGGTATCAGCCTAAACCTAAGACCTACTCCACCTCCGTCTCAGCCCCGCCGCCGCCGTGCCCCAAACCCTAGGGCCGCCACCGTCGCCGCTGCAATGACTGCTTCCGCCTCTAGCTCTGCCAGCTCCGGGACCATACCCGCAACGCTGGCCGCCCTGCTGAATCTTCCTGCCCACACCGGTGCCTCGCCGACGCCGCACTTCTTCGGCACCACGGCGGTGGGCTCGCTGTTTTCCGCCCCGATCCCACCGTCTCCCGCGTCGTCGACCGTGGCGGCCTCCACCGCCGCGATGTTCGCGCCACCGCGGCTACTGCTGGCTCGTCCCCGACACTCGCCATCATGCCGGCGGCCTCGGGGGGCTCCGACGATCAACGTGCGGGTGTGACACCCCCAGCCCCGGCGGTCTCCGCGGTAGCTGCCACCGACGCAGCCCTGATCTCCGGGCCGTTCCACTTTGACAACCTCATCACGACTCGTCTCACGCCGGACAATTACTTGTTTTGGCGCGCCAAGGTTCTACCGCTGCTTTGCAGCCGCTCCCTCCTTGGCTATGTCGATGGCTCTCTGCCGTGTCCGCCGCAGGTCCTTCACACCGTCCACGGCCCGGCCATCAACCCGGCGCACCGTCTGTTGGTGCAACAGGACCAAGCGACCCTCTCCACCATCCAGGGTTCCCTTGGAGACGGGGTCGCTGGCCTTTGTCTCTTTGCTGCCTCCTCCTTGGATGCGTGGACGACTCTGGAACATGCGTTTGCCCAGACCTCCACTGCTCACGCGATGGCTCTTTGCAGCAAGCTTGATGATGTCAAGAAACTAGACTCCTCGGTCACAACATACTTCAACAAACTCAAGGTCGTGGCGGATACATTGACCTCTATCGGTCGACCATTGAGTGATGAGGAGTTTGCCGGCTATGTGATTAAGGGCCTTGATGCTGACTACGACAACCTTGCCGAGGCCGTCCACAACGCCAAGCCGCCACTTCCACCGCACGAGCTCTTCTCCCGGCTGCTCTTCACCGAGCAACGCATCGAAGCTCGCCGCTCCACCAACTCCATCGCCGACCAGCCCGCGGCCTTCTGGGCCTCGCGTGGCCAGCGCCCCCCTGCGTCTTCGCCGCCTGCCCGCGTCACCACCCCGCCAGCGCCACCCTCGGGCGGAGGCCTTGTACGCTGTCAGCTTTGCGGGCGTGAGAGGCATGTCGCCTCCAAGTGCCACAAGAGGTTTCAGCGGAGCTTCCTGGGTATTGTCAACGATTGAAAAGGTAATGAGCGACAGTTCGCCATGGCGGACTTTGGCCCTCCTGCTGCTCATGTTGCTGCCAAGAGCAAGGATACACGCGTCGACCCCGGCTATACACCGTCATATCTGGTTGATCCTGCGTGGTATATGGACACTGGCGCCACGAATCATATGACGAACAAGCTCACCAAGTTTTCCACCCATGAGCCATATTACGGTCTCGACAAGGTTCACACCGCCAACGGTGTAGGTATGCCCATCTCTCACGTTGGTCAAGCATCTTTCTTAACTAGTCATCCATCTAGGCAGCTTCATCTTCGTAATATTTTACGGGTCCCCTCGGTGACTCTTAATATGTTATCTGTTCCAAAACTCACTCTTGATAACAATGTCCTATGTGAATTTCACCCGTTTGATCTTTTTGTTAAGGACCGAGCCACCCGGGAAATTCTGCTTAGTGGTCGTCTCAGCCATGGCTTATACCGCTTGGAGGATCCATCCGCCCCGCGCATCTTCAGTGGTGTTCGTGTGTCGCCGTCCCAGTGGCACTCTCGCCTTGGTCACCCTGCCACTCCCATAGTTCGTCATATACTCTACCTTCATGAGCTGCCTATTAAGTCTAGCAATAAGGAGATGTCCGTGTGTGATGCCTGTCAACAAGGCAAAAGTCATCAGTTACCATTTGTTTCTTCTACTCGTCAAGTAATGAGTCCTCTTGAACTTGTGTTCTCTGATGTGTGGGGTCCCGCTCAAACTTCTGTGAGTGGTCACAACTATTATGTTAGATTTATTGATGCCTATAGTCGCTTTACCTGGCTTTATCTTCTTAAGTGCAAATCTGATGTGTTTGATATATTCATTCAGTTTCAAGTGCATGTAGAACGTCTTCTCAAGCATAAGATTATTCATGTTCAGTCTGATTGGGGGGGGGGCGAATATCGCAACCTCAATGCTTTCTTTAATACGCTTGGGATCTCTCATCGTTTATCATGTCCTCATACACATCAGCAGAATGGCGCTGTTGAGCGCAAGCATCGACATATAGTTGAGACCGGACTCACACTCCTGGCTCATGCGTCTGTACCCTTTCATTTTTGGAGTGATGCCTTTGCTACAGCATGTTTTCTTATTAAACGTCTACCTACGCGTGTCATTAATATGAAAACTCCTATTGAGCTCCTTTTACATGAGATTCCTGATTATACCTTCTTTAAGGTGTTCGGGTGTGCTTGTTGGCTCCATCTTCGTCCATATAATTCTAGAAAGTTTGAATTTCGGTCTAAGAAATGTGTGTTTCTAGGTTATAGTTCTCTTCATAAAGGCTACAAGTGCCTTCATGTGCCAACAAATCATGTCTATATATCTCGTGATGTTGTCTTTGATGAGAACGTCTTCCCCTTTTCCTCCATGCCGCAACAACCTTCCACACCACCATCTATGCATTCATCTCCTCTTATGCTTGGCCAATTTGAAGATGTTGCATATTCGCCTGTGTTGTTACCTAACCATGGTGCAGGTGTTGGACGTGGTGCGCGCCTGGAACTTCTTCCGGATACAACTCCTGTCGCGCATGTTGACCAGTCAGTGCACGTGCATGCACCTGTCGTCGACCCCGCCTCTGGCGCCGTGCCCGTCCATGCAACTGGACCGACGCTAGTCTCCGACACTGGGCTGGTGTCATCCGAGGCACGGTCCACGACAGTCGAGGCGCGACCCACGACAGTTGAGGCGCGGCCCACGACCCCGCCGCTTTCCCCTGGGTGGCTCGAGCGGTCTCCGTCCACGCCTCCACGCCCGGACTCGCCTCCGTCGTCGCCTTCGTCGACCGCCCGTATGTCCCTGCCGCCCCTTTCGCCTGGGTCGGCTGGGCCTACCGTCGACTCGCCTGAGCCCTCGCCTGGGCCCTCGTCGCCCGCTCTGCCGTCATTCTCTCCCGTGTTGGCGCCGCCGGCTCCTGTTCTCATTGCACCGCAACGCCCACATACTCGCAGCCGCAGCGGTATTGTCAAACCCAAGCAGCGTCATGATGGTACTGTTACATATTTGGCTGCCTGTCTTGCTCATTCTTTTGCAGATCCCACTGATGCACCACGCCACTATGAGGTTGCTATGAGTATCCCTCACTGGCGGGCAGCTATGGAGCAAGAATACAACGCTCTTCTGCATAATGAGACATGGACATTGGTTCCTCCTCCGCCTCGTGTCAACGTCATTGATTCGAAGTGGGTTTTCAAAGTCAATAGACATGCGGACGGGTCTATTGAGCGCTACAAGGCGCGTCTCGTGGCTAGAGGGTTTAAGCAGCGACAAGGTCTGGACTACGAGGACACATTCAGCCCGGTTGTTAAACCTACTACCATCCGGCTTCTTTTGTCTCTTGCAGTCTCTCGTGGTTGGTCTCTTCGACAGCTTGATGTGCAAAATGCTTTTCTCCATGGGTTGCTTGAAGAGGAGGTTTACATGCGGCAGCCACCAGGGTTTGTTGATCTAGATCAGCCTCATCATCTCTATCGTCTGACGAAGGCGCTCTACGGACTGAAACAGGCACCTCGTGCCTGGCATGCTCGTCTTGCTTCGGCCCTTCGTACTCATGGATTCGTTCCGTCGATAGCTGACAGTTCGCTGTTCTTATTTCAGCGCCCCAGTCTGACTGTGTATTTGCTTGTGTACGTGGATGATATAATTCTGGTCAGTTCTTCTACCACGGCTGCTGATGCTCTTGTGACTGCTCTTGGCAGAGATTTTGCGGTTAAAGACTTGGGACAGCTACACTTCTTTCTGGGCATTGAGGTTGCACATTAGTCTCGTGGCAGCTTGGCTCTCACTCAGAAAAAGTACTCCCTTGATCTCTTGCGCCGTGCTGGTATGCTCAAGTGTAAGCCGTCACCCATGCCCATGTCCTCTACGGATAAGCTCTCGGCCACTGCTGGTTCTCCTCTTTCTTCTACGGATGCTACGAAGTATCAGAGTATTGTTGGTGGCTTGCAGTATCTGACTATCACCCGTCCTGATCTTTCATTTGCAGTTAACAGGGTATGTCAGTATCTTCATGCTCCTACAGATGTGCACTGGTCTGCTGTGAGCGCATTCTTCGTTATGTGCGTCTCACTGTCTCCTATGGTCTTCATCTGCGACCTAGTTCCTCTACTGTTCTCTCTGCATTCTCAGATGCTGATTGGGCTGGGTGTCCAGATGACAGACGATCCACGGGGGGACATGCTGTATTTCTGGGTCCTAATTTGATCGCCTGGAGTGCGCGCAAGCAAGCCACTGTTTCTCGCAGCAGCACAAAGGCTGAGTACAAAGCAGTTGCCAATGCGACTGCTGAGCTTATCTGGATTGAGTCTTTGCTTCGAGAGCTGGGAATCGCCCAGTCACATCCTCCAGTTCTTTGGTGTGACAACATCGGTGCTACGTTTCTTTCAACAAATCCGGTGTTCCATGCACGAACCAAGCACATTGAGATTGACTATCATTTTGTGAGGGAACGTGTTGCACAGAAGCTACTAGAGATCAAGTTTATCTCCTCAAAGGATCAACTTGCCGACATCTTCACCAAGCCTCTACCTTCTCCCATGTTTGAGGTCTGTAGGCGCAATCTCAACCTCCTAGATGCATCAGGAGTGAGTTGAGATTGAGGGAGGGTGTTAGACTTTGTAACGTAGTCCAACTGTGTAATATGTATATTGTGTATCATTATAAATATATGTGATAGGCCACCCCTAGAGGGTTGAGCCAGTTCCCACAAATCCTACGTCTGATAGTAAGACACATTGCTCAAGTTCTGCAACAAATCACATAAGAGTCGCACTGGTTGGAACAGTCTGTCTTGTTCGATGCAGTGCAGGATCGAATACTGCAGTGTTCTATTTTTCTGTTTTATTAATTCTGTTTATACTTCCCAAAGATTCAAAATATATATTTCCAAATACACTTTACATAATATATTTGAAAAAAATGTTAATCTACAATTTGAAAGAATTAAATGAGTATAAGAACAAGTTTCTCATGTATATGGAAAATATATACACGGTGTCTTAAAAAAGGTGACCATTCATTTAAGAAATGTTTATTAATCATCTAAAAAATGTTAATATATAAAAATAGTAATCAAGCATTTAATAAGTGTTAACGTGTGTAGAAAAAATGTTTTTCATGTATACGGAAAATGTATATAAAAAGTATACAATGTGCATGAAAAAATGTTGATCATGCATTAATAAAATGTTAAACATGTATACATAAATGTTCCTAATGTGTATAATAATTATAAAATATGTCTGCAGCAAAGTAGACATCAAAATATATATTTCACATACGCTAATCTTGTATTTACAAAATTACAAATGTGTGTATAAAAATCTTTCTTTTTTATAGAAGAAATGCAGAATTGTAAGATAAAATGTTGAGATAAGAAATATATGTCTAAAACAATGTTCAATGTTTACATAGGTAATTTTTCTTGTATTCGAATAAAATGTTAAACATGAATAACTTTTTCCCTATTCTATACGATAAGAGAAAGAACAAACTAAAGACAAAAAATACCAAGGAAACCCGAAAAAGAAACGAACGAAGCGAAAGAAAAAAATAAGAAAAAATGAAAAGAAAGAAATAAAAACCTGTGAAAACCAAGAAAAGAAACAAAGCAGCCAAACAAATAATTGGAAGAAAGAAGGATTTTTTTGTGATATACTGTATGAGAAAATAACGAAGAAAACGGTTGAAAAAGCAAAGAAACCTAAAAAAAAGAGAAAAAAAACACAAAAACCGGGCCGAACCATCAGCAGCCAACCCCACCGAGTGCACAAGTGGTGGTACAGGAGGAGAAGAATTGGGCCGGCCCAACGAAAGTGTAAAGAGACAAATCTATATATGTTTTGCGTGGTAATGACAGGCCCGCTATAAGTGAGATATAGGTTTGACTGCGACCCCGAATGGCTCGCTGAAGGGAGGAGGAACTAGGCCAGCCCAGTAAACTGCTACCACGCCGTGGTGATGTCATACATGTTTTTTCGTTTTTTCTTCCTATTTTTATTTTATTTTTTATTTTTCATTTCTTTATATTTTGAAATATATTTAATATATAATCTTGCATTTAGAAAATATTAATCTTGCATTTTATAAATGTGAAACATGTATAGAAAAATGTTTCTGTTGTACAGGAAAAATGTATAAATGTGATTGCAAAAACGATTTTTTTAATCATATGTAAGAAAATGTTTGTGACAATTGTTAAATGTTGCATATTTCAAAATAAATGTATGTGACACTTAAAAAAAATTAGACACATGTAAAAAATGTTCATGTAATGGAAAAAATGTTTCGAACATTACATTTTTGAAAAATCTTAAGAAGTTTCGAAAAGTGTTCATGAATTTTTCTTAAAATGTCGCTACAATGCAAAACATGTTTGAATAGCTCACAATTTATCGTTAAAAAAGGATTCAACATTTATTTAAAAACATTTTAACACTTATTTGAACAAGTGTTGAGAAAATAAAAACCGACAAAGAAACAAAATGAAAAGGAAAGATACAAAAAAAACCAAAGATTGAAACAAAGAAAATCAAAGTATATAGAAGAAAGAAAGAAATTTCAATGAAATATCCAAGGAAATCAAAAGCAGAATAAAGAGATAAGAAAAACCAGCAAAAACAAGCAAAACCATAGAAAAAAAACAATAGCTTCTATAAATTTAAAATATTATTTATTAGTTTGATTGATGTGATGCATCGGATGCAACCATTGAGACATATTTGCTCCATTATTATTATTCTCTTTTAAGGCTATATTGATTTGCTTTTCTAAAACTTGCACCGTCAAAGTTGACACTCTAATACAATATTTATTTCAATTTAGGAATTCATAATTGTAGAAATAGTTTTGCTTCCTAGGCATGCCTTGGTTTGAAACTGTAATCTGCTCAGGTCATGACGGCAATAACATAGCTGTATTGCTACATTTGAAACCCGTGTTTGACATATTTCAACCGACTGCTCTAGCACCAGTTCCATGAAATGATGATTTGTGGGATTACTAGCGTTTTGTTCAAATGGATACTTGTGAAATGCCCGTTATTGTTTTGTGAATGCATGAGTGAGGATATGGATTATTGTTCAGGTTGTTTCACATGCATTTCCCGTGGCTTGCCAGGAAAAGGTACTAGTTCTAAAAATCAATATCATGGGTTGTTTCTACAAAACAATCGATTATATTAACGAGTTGCAATGAGTCCCTGAATGGTCATGATCCATATCAGTGCGGCCGTATGTCATAACAAGAATACAGACTTACATCCGAGCATAAATGGAGTGTATGTTTCTTATAGGCATTTCTTACTCCATAGATGATTGTAGAACAACATACTCCTATATTTGTAATGAAACCAAACATCGACAGACGTGATATAGGTATATCCTGATTAATTAATTTATTTTCCCCAGTCGGAGTAGTAGCACTAGCAGCTAGACTCTAATAGATGGTTCGACCGCCGTCGATACAAATAACCTGGCCAGTGATATAGGACGCCGTGGGCATACAGAGGAAGGACACCACTGAAGCGACCTCCGTTGGCTTGCCGCTCCGCCCCATCGGGATCCGCGAGCATGCTTGCTCGAGGGCATCCGGCTCTAACTGTTGCATCCACAACAACCAAAGTATATATGTCAGTACCAAAATAAAAGTTACATAAGTATGAAATATTTTAACAATAAATCAGTTGATATATCTGACTGATCTCAGTAATTGCTGGGTATTTATAGGACATCGTATACTTGGAGCAAGGCTATCCAAAGACCAAATGGAGTCACAATACGATCTCAACACCTACATCTTTGATCATGTCTGTCGACACAATGCCTGGGGCAACGGAGTTCACACGAATATTGTCTCTAGCCCACTAAGTGGCGAGGCTCCTTGTAAATTGGTTCATTCCTCCTGCGTGTGAGCCAGCATGTATAAATGAGAAACAAAAACCAAACAAGAGGTTAGGCCACATTTATTTGCATGTATTCCATAAGCTTGTTTATCTTGTCAGGCGCATATGTACCTTTTGTGATGCCATAAAGTGCGAGGCCTGGGTAGCCAAATATACCTCCAACAGAGGAGATGTTGACGATGCTACCTCCTCCAAGTATAGAGGCGTTGATGAGTAGAGGGTGCGCGAGCTGACTAAGGTGGAAGTTTGACTCTAAGTTAGTCTCCATCAATTGTGCGTAGTCGTCCGCCGTCCACTCTATAGCCGCTTTTAAAACCAATTGCCCTGCATTGTTCACCTATGTTGTCGACATGCATGGGTTAAGAAAGTTTCATAGATTCAGTGGATCTTTTTTGAGATTTTCAATTACTCCTTCACTTGAGATATTCCATTTATTAAGTGAAGTTTTTAACCAGCAATAGGCAATATTATTAATATTTGTTTTATCTAATACACAAAATTGAGGTTGTTAGCTTCATGCTGAGAAATACGTAACTAATTAAAAATACAATTTATATCACACCAATAAGATACTAATCAAGTAATTTGTTGGCTGAAGTCTTGTCTTAGGCATCTACTATAAATGTGAGTTCATCTCCAGACTGTATTTTTTTTGTCCGTTTGAAATTGCTTTTACCACGCTTACCACATGGTATGTACAGACTGTATTTAGCATGAGATACAATACTCTTTCTCCATCCATTCAATATCACCTTAGCAAAAATTCTGGCATGGTGAATCTAAGAAACTACAGAAGGTTGATCATTTGGAGTGCTCTATATTAAACAAAATAAACCTGGACATGGGAAGCCTAGCCCAACGGCGCGAACCTGGAGCTCGATGGCCGGTCTGGGTTTGGTCGAGTTTTGCCGGGAACCAAAAGCCCAAACTACCTTAAAAATAGGGGTTTAATAAAAATATAGCCGAAATCACTAGTTAAGGAGTACTCCTTGCGGAGATCACTTCAACTTTCCCAGGTTGCGACAAGTGGCGTGCTGCATGTGCGTCACTTGTCGCAACCTGGAAGTTTTCCCTTTTTTGGTAGGTCCGTTTATTCAAAATATTTTGTCTCTTAAACCGTGCGTCCAAATCTCGAACCGCTTTCGCCGTTGGATTCCTGGTATCGAGATCTTCAAAACTAGATCCCATATTGATAGGTTTTGACGAAGTTTCTTTTTCACGAAAAAAATGGACGAAAAAACCGAACCGGGAGCATGGGTTTTTTCCCTTTCCGAAAGAGGCACGCCCGTGCCTCTGATGAAATCACAACCGTGCCTCTCACGGAAGCAAAACCGTGCCTCTCGCGGAAGAAGAAACACAGAAAACGCATTTTTTTCCATGTCCGAGGAGGCACGGCCGTGACTCTCGTTAAAGCACAATCGTGCCTCTCGCAGAAGCAAAACCGTGCCTCTCGTGAAAGAAAAAAAAACAGAAAATGTGTTTTTTTTCGTTTCCAAGAGGCACGGCCGTGACTCTCGCGAAAGCACAACCGTACCTCTCGCGAAAGAAAAAAAAACAGAAAACGCGTTTTTTTTCCGTTTCCAAGAGGCACGGCCGTGCCTCTCGCAAAAGCACAACCGTGCCTCTCACGGAAACAAGACCGTGACTTTCGCGAAAAAGAGATGCGTTTTTTTGCGCAATTTTTTTTTGAAATTTTTTTGGTCGAAAAGCTAGGGAAGACATGTGGAAAACCTAAATGTAAAAAAAACCATTTAAAAAGTGAAAAACCCATGCGAAAAAAATAAATCCGAAGGAAGCGTCCAAAGCGCGACACGTGGCGAATGACTGAGAGCGTGTCAAGTGGCGTTGATCATTGCGAGGCTCGTGAAGGAGCACTTATTAATTAGTTGCTCCCAAATATAGCTATACACCAAAAACGATTAACATAATACCATTATTCAATAAAAAAAATGCACCATTTAATTGTTTCCGGCCATGGCGGGTCGGGTTCATGTTTTGGGGTTGGACTTTTCCAAGCCCGGCCCAAGAAATGCCCAAGTTTAAATGAAAATGCTCCAAATGATGAAGTTTTTTTGTTGTTGCATACGTGAGTATGATTTGACATGGTCCTCGCGGCATACATTAATGAATCAAATTACCTCGATGGAGCAACCAATGGTAATTACTAGGCCAGAGCTTACCAGTATGTCCAGCTTGCCGTCGAAGGAGTCCCTGACAGTCTCCATGAGCTTCACCCTCTCAGCGCGCACAGAGACGTCGCACACAGAGACGGTGACCGCCAGCTTCTCCTCCTCCCACTGCCGGCGGCACTCTTCCAGCTCCGCCGCGTTGCGGGAGCACGTGTGCACCCGCGCCCCGAAGCCGGCGAGCTCCTCCACGATGGCGCGCCTACACATGAGTCGAGCACGATGGCCAGCGAGTAAGTAACACGCTCGAAAACTCAAGAAAGACGTGTATTAGGTACCCTATTCCTTTGCTGCCGCCGGTGACGAGCGCCGTCGCGCCGGCCAGGCTCCACCTCTTCTCCCTGCTCGTCGTCATACCTCCTCCCCCGCCGCCGGTGACAAATTGGATGTAGGATGCCGTTGTGATTGTGTGTGCGTACATATACTCTGGCCAGATCTACATTGTTGTTGAGGTGACGAGTCTTAAATTAGCGGTGCAAGACTAGTTCCTGCCGTGCTAGGCCAAGAACATGTACCTGTATAAACTAAGTAGTAACTAGCGGGTATAATATTATAGAGCAGGCCATCAATTAGAATTTTGCTGTTGTTGGCTGGTGTTAGACACTACCGGACTCGCGGTCTATGCCTACGGCCAAGGGCCGTCGGCATAGGCCCCCAAGCCGTCGGCATAGGTCTATGCCTACGGCTGCCGTCGGCATAGACCCGTCGGCGTAGATGCCGTCAGCGTAGTCTTGTCAGACCGTCGGCATAGTAAAGCCGTCGGCATAGGGGCCTATGCCGACGGTCTAGCGTCAGCCGTCGGCATAGTATAGCCGTCGGCAGTCTTTTTCGTCTGACGGCAACGGATGGCGCCGTCAAAAACGCGGACGAATCATGCAATGCCACGTGGCAGGGCTATGCATACGGCAAAGCCGTAGGCATAGATGAATCTATGCCGACGGCTTTGCCGTAGGCATAGCCCTGCCACGTGTCGTCTTCTGGTTACTCCTGGCAGCAGAGGTATGCCTACGGCTTTGCCGTCGGCATAGATTTTCATCTATGCCTACGGCAAAGCCGTCGGCATAGATCCGCCACGTGGCGAGCCCTGGTGACTCCTGGGCTTATATATGCCGACGGCTTTGCCGTAGGCATAGTTTTTTTTTCCCTGTTTTCTCTTTTCCAATTCATTTGACAGCATTTCAAAACAGAACAATATGAAATTATGCAGAAATATGACAGTTCATCATCTAAACATACTCAAGTTCACCATCATCATCTAAACATACTCAAGTTCATCACATCATCTAAAGATCATCACCGACTCAAGTTCATGAACATAAAAGTAGTGCAAGACATGAAACATCATAAAAGTAGGAATATGAAAGGCATGGCACGACGGCCACATGCACGGAATCATCAAGCAAGACCACCTCCGCCAAAACCACCACCTCCGCCAAAACCAACACCACCTCCGCCAAAACTGCCATCGCGACCACCACCACTCTGCCAGATCGGAGTGACTGGGGTCGACGGAGCAGGAGTCGAGCCACCGGTCCCCTACATGTTTCAGAAAAGATTCTAACAGTAAATATGATATGATAGTGTTGAATGAACGAGAACTAGTTTGTCAGTAGTTAGGCAAATGTACTAACCGGACCATCACTGCCTAGTGCCACCCATTCATCGAACGTGGGCACGTGTGGGGGTTCTCCCGCAGGTGGTGGTGGGGGTCCCATTTGTGGTGGACCCGTGCCGTTACTCCAAGCCGCCAACATAGCCTGAATGTTAGTTAAACAAGCAAACTAGAAGATCAGAAGGAATGAAAGTGCAAAAATTTAGCTTGGTTTTAAGAGGGCAGAACTAACCGTCATCATCTGACGGTTGTAATCATCGTTTGCCTTCACTCGTTTCAAGTACTCCCGCACCTCGAGATTCCTATGCTCGACAAACTCCTTATATGCCTACATAATTTAGATTGTTTCTAAGTGAGCAATGCTGAAAATAAACTGAGAATGCTAGATAGAAAAAGATAAAGAGGAAGTACTTACAGCATGCTGGCGGGCTAAAGGAGTCTGTGAACGCCCCGTACTCTCTAACTGGCTCGGGTTGCTAGCCCGAAGCTGTGTGTACGAGATCGAAGGAGTGATCAAGCCGTCGAAACACGGATACCGGCCATTCTTCTTCCCCTGGATGGCCACCACCGCCGTGTCGTCGATCTGAGACTGGGCGACCTCGGCAACAGGAACATCCGGATGCAACTCCTGATAGTGATGAATGTAAGACCCCAGGTGCTCCTCGGTCTTGCCGTAGTACTGGCTCTCGCCCTCCTTGCGACGACTCCGCTCGCGGGCCAGCTTCCACGACTCCATGTCTGAGAGCGGCCTCTTCAACTTGTCCTCCTACAACGTCAAATAGAAGTTAGCCATACATAAGAACATGACGGTAAAGAAGAACAAAAATGCATCATGCACATAGATATACCTTCATGGCCTTGAAGCTCCAGTGGTTCCTGTTTCCTTGGCCGTGTGTCCCGTCGGCTCCACGGTTAGCCCGGCCCTTGATGCTCTTGGCAGCAAACTCTGCATCGGCGCCGAGCCACCTATCCACCAAACTCGCCCATCCGTCATGCCTTCCATAGCACCAACGAGGAACAACCTATGCAAATTTTGGAAGCATGACATGTGAGCACGAAACATAGAGTTGACTGCTTGAAACAATGAAAAGTTAGTAATAGTTACCATCATGAACTGCTCCCTGTTCAAGGTAAGTCGCTGCTTCTGCGCTTGACTTTTGGTCATCTTTTGGTGCAGGTAGTAGTGGTAGTACTGCGAGACGGCAACCCAGCGCACCTCGTACTGCAACTGACGAGCTTTCTTCTTCGCAGCCGCAAGCAAGACCACGTCGGCTCTGGCCTTGTGCTCGTCAAGAACTCTATAGAGTTGCTGCATAAACCAGAAGCAAACAAGGCATGAGTTGAGTGATCCAATGATAAACTATGAACGAAACTGAAGACAAGTGATTCAGAAGAGAACTTACCCAAAATTTGGTGATCACGGCCTTAGCGGCCGTCCCGTACTCCGCGTTGCTGCAAGCCTCGTAGTGGGCCCAGCTCGTGGCCAAAACCCGCAGCTGCGGGTCCCTGTCTGGCCGCGGGCAGAATAGGCCAGGCCAAAAGTGCTTCAACAGGACAGTGATAAGGCCGTTCGGTTTACGGCCATTTCCGCGAAGGATCCAGTTTCTGCAAAAGAATCAAATGATTGCCATGTGTACAATAAGAAAATGTTGTCATGTGTTGAAAATATGATTGAGAGGCACTTACTCTGTCCCCACAGGTTCAATGAGCCACTTGTGCTCCTCGATAGAAGGTGGTGTAGGTAGTCCGGCATTACCACGCAGCCACCCCTGCGGAGCACCCGGTGGCAAGTCACCCCACAACTCGGGATCAACCTCCCCTCCACCCTCCTCGCCCTCCTCCTCACCCTCCTCCTCGGCCTCCTCCTCCTCACCCTCCTCCTCGGCCTCCTCCTCCTCGCCATCAGGAACATACTCCTCCTCCTCAGACTCAGAAGGTGCCTCTGTATGGGAGGGCATCGAAGAAGACCCTCCTATTTCGGACACGGCCCGGAGTTTTTTGCCCCGGCTGCCTCTCCCCCCACCTCCTCCTCCTCTAGGGGCTCTCCCCCCACCGCCTCCTCCTCTAGGGTCTCCTCCCCCGACCCCTCCACCTCCCTGTGAGGTGTCATCCTCGCGTAGTCGGGAGGGAACCTTGTGGGCTCGTCCACTCCGAGTAAGTCCTTTAAATTTACTGAGGAAACTGGCACCGCTGGACTTGCCCATGATTAGCAAACTTGCATTGAGAAGAGAATAAACAATTAGTAAGGATATCAATTAAACAAGCATACAGGAAAAACATTAATACCAGAAGAGCACATTAAGCATACTATTTTAATGATCATTAAAAGAACTTACATTTTCTAGAACCCATATGAATCATCACTATTGTAATCTATTTGTGGAGCGGTCTCATCATCACTATCACGCATATCTTCTTCGTTGTCTGACGGAGGTGGAGGCTCTTCCTCATCGTCAGCGTCTTCATTTAACTTTTCAAGCATAATTATGTCTCTTTGATTCACAACTGCCTCACCATCAATCCGTGCGTCGTCGTCGTTTGGGTCCAGGTCAACATAACCCAAGTCATCATCCTCGTTGTTTCGGACCACGTCATCATGTTCCTCTTGATAGAACAGTCCCTCGTATGTCATGGGGTTTATGTTGTAGTAATCATCATCGTTCGGGTCCGGTAGCTTACCATGCGGCGACACCTTGAACACAACTTCCCAACCCTTTAGGTACTCTTTCTGGCATGGGTAAGGCAGATAATATACTTGTGTGGCCTGGGTAGCGGCGATAAAGAGATCAGCTCCGGCATAGACGGTTGATGGTTTAACTTCAACTAAACCAACAGAAGGCGTATGTCTCAGGCCCTTTTTGGGGTCGAACCATCGGCATTTGAACACAGTGAGACTTAGGTGTTCGCGGCCAAGTTTGAATGTAAGCTCGTATATTTTTCCTACCCTTCCGTAGTAATCTATTTTATTATCTCCTTCAGTGAAGACTCCGGTATTTATGGTTTTGGGATCAGGCCGACTGTTCTGGTGCTCCTCTGTATGGAAGCGATACCCATTCACATCATACTTTTCGCATGTCATGACGACAGGGTCAAAACCCATGGAAACCCATCTCAATTCTTCATCCATTGATTCGGTCGGATCATTTCCCTACAAGTTCAATTGAAATTATAGGGTGCATGAGTTTAATTGAAATTATAGGGTGCATGAGTTTAATTGAAAGTGTGAAAAATTACTTTCTCCATGAACCACGCAACGAAATTTTTCCTTCCATCAGCACCCTTTCGGAGAAGAGCAAGTGCCTCCGCTTCAGTAGGAGGCAGCATTCCTGTCCATTCTTCTTCAACGAATCGACTACAATAAGAAAAGCGGTATAAGAACTAGGCAAAGTGAACATAACGAATTGACTAAAAGAATGGTGCAAAGGTATTACCTCATCCACTCATCCTCAACTTCCTTGATGTTGTGCAAGATATAGAACATGACATCCTCCCACTCATCTCGTGGCATGACATAAGATGTCGAGCATCCAGCCCTGCCACCTTGCCCGGTGAATAGAGGCAACTTGGGTTTATACTTGGGTTCTTCTGTATTGTATCGAGACACCTTATTGTGCAACGTGGGAACATGGTCCGGATAGTAGGCTGTCCTGAGGTCTGCCACCTCCTCTAGGATAACTGCCTCAGCTATGGAAGCTTCAATCTTAGCTTTGTTTCCACATTTCTGTCTCAGATGCTTGTTCTGTCTCTCAGGGCCGTACTGCCAACGATACTGCACAGGGCCCCCCAACAATACCTCGTTCGCAAGGTGCAAAATGAGATGTGTCATCGGAGTAAAGAAGCCTGGCGGGAAGATCTTCTCTAGCTTGCATATCAACTCCGGCGCCTTCTTATGCATTTCTTTTATCTTCTCAGGACATACTTCTTTAGCACAAAGCGTTCGGAAGAAATGGCTTAACTCTGCAAGCACACGCCAGACACGCTCGGGAACATAGCCCCGAACCATCACCGGCATAATCCGCTCAATCCATACATGATAGTCATGACTCTTGAGCCCGGTCACTCTGCCCGTTGAAAGATTGACCCCCTTACTTATATTCGACGCATAACCATCAGTGAACTTCACGACGTGTTTCAGCCACTTGAATGCCTCCATCTTATGATCCTTTTTAAGTACGAAGTCAGCATCTGGCTTGAACCAAGATTTTCGACTGCCTGTGGGAGGTTGCATGTGAAGACGTGGTCTATCACAAATATTCTGTTGATCGACTCTAGCATTAACATTATCCTTTGTCTTATCAGGAATGTTGAGGATCGTGTTAAAAAGGGACTCTGCGACATTCTTTTCGGTGTGCATCACGTCGATGTTGTATGGAAGTTTGAGGTCCTTAAAATAGGGAAGCTGCGTGAAGGGGGTAATGTGAGTCCAGTTGTGCGTCTCACCATATCCTTCAAAACATTTTTTCCCTTTACCTTTGCCTTTGCCTTTGCCTTTGCCTTTGCCTTTCCCTTCACAGGCAGGCTTAAGAGCTTTGAGCTGAGCAAGCACATCCGCACCAGAAAACGTTGGAATCTCATTTACTTCATGGACAACTTTGCCTTTTGTGAAGTTCTTCTTGTCTTCCCTATCAGGATGGTCTGGAGGGAGGAATTGTCGATGCTGGTCAAAGGCAACATACTTGCCACCCTTCTTCATCCAAATGAAAATCAAGGCCTGCATGCACACTGGGCAAGGCATCTTTCCACTTGTACACCATCCGCAGAACAGGGCATAGCCGGGAAAGTCATGCATGCAATACTGTAGCCAAACTTTCATCAAGAAATTTTTCTGCAGATGTCGGTCGTATGTCAACCTCGGGAAGTACCAAGAATGGTGCAAATCATCCACCAACGGCTGCATAAACACACTCAAATTCTTCCCTGGATATTCAGGCCCAGGAATTATAAGCGACAGGAACATGGTCTTGCGTTGCATTATGGCGCCGGGAGGGAGATTGAGCGGAATAACAAATATGGGCCAGCAGCTGTATGGATTAGACGACATACCATATGGATTGAACCCATCACCTGTTATAGCAATTCTGACATTCCCAGCCTCGGCTGCTTCCTCCGGGTACTTTATATCGAATGACTTCCATGCTTCACCTTCTGATGTATGTACAATTTTTTTTGGATTGTACCTTTTCCCTTCCTTGTGCCACTTCATCATTTTGGCAGACTCCTCGGTGATGAAAAGGCGCTGCAGTCTTTTTATAAAATCAAGATACCGAAGAACCTTCACAGGGATTTTTAGCTGCCGCTTCTGACCATGCTTATCGACCACCTCAATATACCGAGAGGAACCGCACTTCCTACAGTAGTTGTCATCCGCATACTCATGCCTAAACAAAAGGCAATTCTTTGGACAAACATGTATTTTCTCATAGTCCATGGAGAGCGCCTTCATGATTTTCTTCGTACCGTACATGGTTTTCGGCAGTTCATGGCCCTCGGGCAGGCTGTTAGCCCATACTCCCAGAAATGCTTCGAAGCAACCTCGGCTACAGCCGTACTCAGCCTTCACTGCCATCAGTTGCGAGATGGCATCCAGCACAGACAGCTTGGCACCCTCATAGAGAGGTTTCTTTGACGAGGCCAAGATTTCCAGGAAGGCCTTTGCGGTTTCCTCCGGCTCCTCCGGTTCATTCGCTGAATGTGACGGAGGTGTCGGCTGTGCAGCAAAGACATCATCTAGCATGTCTCTAACCCCATCGTCCTCATAACCAGCGACGCGTTGTCGTATCACATCCTCTCTACCACGGTCCCGCTGGGCAAAGTTTATCGGCATATTAAAGTTGGGCATAAATCCATGCGTGCGAAGGTGCTTAGTCATCTCACTCTTATCTCTGCGGATACGTCTCCCACATCTGGCACACGGGCATTCTGGCACCATCCTCATTGGACTACGGAATATCTCTTTCAAAAACACATCAGTTTTCTCGACCCACTCTGTTGTTACTTGATTCCGACGGATAAACCCACTATACATCCACTGATTATCTGCCATCTCTGCTTTATTGGAAGCCACACAACAAAATTAAGGATTCATTTAAATTACCAACATCAATATTTTATTTTTTACAAGGTTGACGAGTAATCCACCTACATCTCTAATAGGTAAAGATGGGTCCTAATCCCACCCGAGAATGTGTAGATTGAGTACGGTCCATGCTCTACCCCATTCCGAGACAAAATTTCGGCAGCACCTCCCCGCTGTTCTCCAAATACACGTCTCGGCAAAATGTCGAGAGAATGTGCATCCGGAGAACAACAGGGAGGCGCCGCCGAAATCCTGTCTCGGAACGGGGTAGAGCATGAACAACGTACCCAATCTACACATCCTCGGGCTGTCCGTGGAAAGCGCTGGACAATCCGAAAGAGCTGCGGTGATAAATATGCAATTGAATGCATATTTATCGATGCAACCCTTTCGGACGGGAGACCTAGGTTACGCGACTTGATGTGAAAATTCAATCTAGTGACATGGAAAAAAAGTGGACGAGGTCATGGAATTGTTGCTCACCCTCCGATGTAGAGGATGTAGTCGATCAAAGGAGGGACGATCGTGGACAAACACCTCCAACGTCGACGGTCACTCCACGAAGATGGAACACCACAAATCCTGTTAATTCGACCAAGTGCAAAAAAATAGGTTAAGCATTGACAGTTTAAACTATGAAAAAAAATCATATTTCGTCAAGTGTAAAATTTTGTCCTTCAATTTTTTTAGCAAGATCATCATGATTAAATAACCACTCATCATATGTCAATTTTGGAGCACATCTCACACAACTATTTTAGAAACTAAATGTCACATAGCAAGGATTTAGACACAACTTCACCTCCTATCCATGCCATCTCTAGACGTCAACAACTCAAAGAACATGACACAAACAGCAACTCAAAAATTTGTTTTGCATGCATATGTGAATAGACTTAGTGGCCGAATACACCATCCATTAATCTCACATGCATATATTGTCATAATCCATTACATATCATATTGGTACAAATATTAGGCTTATGGACATAAAATCTAGAAGAGAACAATGCTAACAATTACATCACTTGTCTTTATGAAGATAAGTTACACATGTCCATACATAGTAGTTATTTGCAGCAAATTAATATGAAACTATGAATGTCATAGTAGGAAAAATGAAAAAAAAGAGCATAGCTCACCGGGCAGAGGAGCGTCACGGCGATGGAGGGGCCGGGAGGGACGGGGCTGGTCGTGGTCGGCCGGAGAAGCAGAGCCCGCCGCCGACCGGAGCTAGCACCAGGGCCGGCCGGGCAGGGACGCGGGCCGCTGGCCGGAGCCGTGGCCAGGCGTGCTCGGGGAGGGGCCGAGGCGGGGCCCTGCCCGGTTCGTGGAGGCAACGCACCGCCGACCGAGGCTGGGGTGGAGGCAAGGCGCGAGGAAGGGAGGGGAGGGGGTGGAGCGGCGACGGGCGGGCGGGCGGCAGATGCGTGGCGGCGGTGGCGCGAGAAGGGGAGGGAAGGGGAGGGGATGGAGCGGCGGGGAGGGGGACGGGTGAGGGAGGGGAGAGTGGCGCGGGTGGAGCGGCGGCGGGCGGGCGGCGGGGAGCAGCGGCGGGCGGCGGCGGCGACGGCAGCTAGCTAGCTAGCGCGGGTCGGGGACGAATGAGTGGAGCGACGAACGAGTGGAGGGGGTGAGCGGGGAGTGGATAAGGCGCCTATGCCGACGGCTTAACCGTCGGAAGCCGTCGGCATACATTAGTCATGCCACGTGGCATATATGCCGACGGCTAAGCCGTAGGCATAGGTGTATTTCTTTTTTTTACATGTTAATTACAAACTAGCCGTATACATGTTAATTACACACGTGGCATATATTATTAACTGTCTTCAAATATATTTTTAGTGTATATTATTTTCAATGTTATATATTTATTCTTTTTTATTTTAATGTTTTCTTATAGTTATATATTTATTCTTTTTTATTTCATATAGATTTTTAAATTTTTTATAGTTATAGTTTTCCTTTTTTATGTGTTATTATTTCATATAGATTTTTATTTTTTTTAAACCGCTCGGCCCTCTCCTCTCCCGGAACCACACAGAGGGGAGGGGAGGGGAGGCGCCGAATTCGAGCAGCTTCGTCCGCCAAGGCCGTGGCCTGGTCGACGGGGAGGGTGGTGGGACGCCGAATTCGAGACTTGTGAGAGGCCGCCTACTCATGATTTTATCGCGCTCCAAATATTTAATAATATCCCCTCCGTGTAGACCCGACACGTCCGTTTTCCCCCTCCAGGTGCCGGCGGCGGCGCCGTCCGTGAGAGGGGGGGGGGCACACCCCGGAGACGCGTGCTGGGCCTTTGCAACTGCCTCAACACTTCGAGACTTGTGAGAGGCCGCCTACGCAAGATTTGACGGTATGCTAGCCCCCGGAGGCCGCCGGCCACAGTCGTAGACGTGCGAAGAGCAATCCGCGTAGAGGGAAGTGTTCATATACTTCTCCATCACAAAAAATTATGAAAAATTACCATCAGTCCTATAGCACATGTGCCCACGTTGTGTAAAAAACTCATGATTTTATCACGCTCCAAGTATTTAATAATATTCACGCTGCATCGTTACCGCAGAACGTCTACTACCGTGTCATTGCCGTCCGTGAGGGGGGCCACACCCCGGAGACGCGTGCCGCCTCTTCGGACATGCCACCACACCACCCCGCATGTATGAGGGCCCGGTGCGACGCTCCGGTGGCATTGCTACCCCCAGGGCCCCCGTCCCGCCTAACCCTGTAGCGTTTGACCACGGGATCTAGCCCTTTGACTTTGCACGGACGGGATTTGACCAGTGGACCTCTCCACCCGGTTGTGTTAGGTCAGCCCATAGGAACACTTTGGAGCAACATCCGGGCCAGGCCCACAGCAAGATCCCCTCCGTGTAGACCCGACGCGTCCGTTTTCCCCCTCCAGGTGCCGGCGGCGGCGCCGTCCGTGAGAGGGGGGGGGCACACCCCGGAGACGCGTGCTGGGCGTTTGCAACCGCCTCAACACTTCGAGACTTGTGAGAGGCCGCCTACGCAAGATTTGACGGTATGCTAGCCCCCGGAGGCCGCCGGCCACAGTCGTAGACGTGCGAAGAGCAATCCGCGTAGAGGGAAGTGTTCAGATACTTCTCCATCACAAAAAATTATGAAAAATTACCATCAGTCCTATAGCACATGTGCCCACGTTGTGTAAAAAACTCATGATTTTATCGCGCTCCAAGTATTTAATAATATTCACGCTGCATCGTTACCGCAGAACGTCTACTACCGTGTCATTGCCGTCCGTGAGGGGGGCCACACCCCGGAGACGCGTGCCGCCTCTTCGGACATGCCACCACACCACCCCGCATGTATGAGGGCCCGGTGCGACGCTCCGGTGGCATTGCTACCCCCCAGGGCCCCCGTCCCGCCTAACCCTGTAGCGTTTGACCACGGGATCTAGCCCTTTGACTTTGCACGGACGGGATTTGACCAGTGGACCTCTCCACCCGGTTGTGTTAGGTCAGCCCATAGGAACACTTTGGAGCAACATCCGGGCCAGGCCCACAGCAAGATCCCCTCCGTGTAGACCCGACGCGTCCGTTTTCCCCCTCCAGGTGCCGGCGGCGGCGCCGTCCGTGAGAGGGGGGGGGCACACCCCGGAGACGCGTGCTGGGCGTTTGCAACCGCCTCAACACTTCGAGACTTGTGAGAGGCCGCCTACGCAAGATTTGACGGTATGCTAGCCCCCGGAGGCCGCCGGCCACAGTCGTAGACGTGCGAAGAGCAATCCGCGTAGAGGGAAGTGTTCAGATACTTCTCCATCACAAAAAATTATGAAAAATTACCATCAGTCCTATAGCACATGTGCCCACGTTGTGTAAAAAACTCATGATTTTATCGCGCTCCAAGTATTTAATAATATTCACGCTGCATCGTTACCGCAGAACGTCTACTACCGTGTCATTGCCGTCCGTGAGGGGGCCACACCCCGGAGACGCGTGCCGCCTCTTCGGACATGCCACCACACCACCCCGCATGTATGAGGGCCCGGTGCGACGCTCCGGTGGCATTGCTACCCCCCAGGGCCCCCGTCCCGCCTAACCCTGTAGCGTTTGACCACGGGATCTAGCCCTTTGACTTTGCACGGACGGGATTTGACCAGTGGACCTCTCCACCCGGTTGTGTTAGGTCAGCCCATAGGAACACTTTGGAGCAACATCCGGGCCAGGCCCACAGCAAGATCCCCTCCGTGTAGACCCGACGCGTCCGTTTTCCCCCTCCAGGTGCCGGCGGCGGCGCCGTCCGTGAGAGGGGGGGGGGCACACCCCGGAGACGCGTGCTGGGCGTTTGCAACCGCCTCAACACTTCGAGACTTGTGAGAGGCCGCCTACGCAAGATTTGACGGTATGCTAGCCCCCGGAGGCCGCCGGCCACAGTCGTAGACGTGCGAAGAGCAATCCGCGTAGAGGGAAGTGTTCAGATACTTCTCCATCACAAAAAATTATGAAAAATTACCATCAGTCCTATAGCACATGTGCCCACGTTGTGTAAAAAACTCATGATTTTATCGCGCTCCAAGTATTTAATAATATTCACGCTGCATCGTTACCGCAGAACGTCTACTACCGTGTCATTGCCGTCCGTGAGGGGGGCCACACCCCGGAGACGCGTGCCGCCTCTTCGGACATGCCACCACACCACCCCGCATGTATGAGGGCCCGGTGCGACGCTCCGGTGGCATTGCTACCCCCCAGGGCCCCCGTCCCGCCTAACCCTGTAGCGTTTGACCACGGGATCTAGCCCTTTGACTTTGCACGGACGGGATTTGACCAGTGGACCTCTCCACCCGGTTGTTTTAGGTCAGCCCATAGGAACACTTTGGAGCAACATCCGGGCCAGGCCCACAGCAAGATCCCCTCCGTGTAGACCCGACACGTCCGTTTTCCCCCTCCAGGTGCCGGCGATGGCGCCGTCCGTGAGGGGGCCGAACCCCGGAGACGCGTGCCGCCTCTTCAGACATGCCACCACACCACCCTGCATGTATGAGGGGCCGGTGCGACGCTCCGGTGGCATTGCTACCCCCCATCCCCCCAGGGCCCGCGTCCCGCCTAACCCTGGAGCGGTTGACCACGAGATCTAACCCTTTGACTTTCCACGGACGAGCTTTGAACAGTGGACCTCTCCACCCAGTTGTGTCAGGTCAGCTCAGAGGGACACCTGGGAGCAACATCCGGGCCAAACCGACAGCTACATCCCCTCCGTGTAGACCCGATGCGTCCGTTTTCCCCCTCCAGGTGCCGCCTATTTGGACATGCCACAACACCACCCCGCATGTATGAGGGCCCGGTACGACGCTCCGGTGGCATTGCTACCCCCCAGGGCCCCCGTCCCGCCTAACCCTGGAGCGGTTGACCACGAGATCTAGCCTTTTGACTTCCCACGGACGGGCTTTGACCAGTGGACCTCTCCACCCGGTTGTGTTAGGTCGGCCCAGAGGGACACCCGGGAGCAACATCCGGGCCAAAACCACAGCTACATCCACTCCGTGTAGACCCGACGCATCCGTTTCCCCCCTCCAGGTGCCGGCGGCGGCGCCGTCCATGAGGGGGGGCACACCGCGGATGTGAGGGGGGTCACTCTCTGGAGATGGGTGTCGGGCGTTTGCAACTGCCACAAAACTTCTGTCGGCATAGCTATTTTTGATTTTAATAAAATATAAGGATCTATATTTAAAAGAACATGGCCGCACATTATTAACGTGCTCGAAAAAAATACAAACTATATATATATATTCATAATATATGAAAAAAATACAAACTACATATATATTCATATGTATGTTTATATTTAACATGTTACATGTTAGTTGATATAATAATACATAAAAAAGCATTAAAAAATATGTACCGAAAAAAAATCTAACTATGCTGACGGCCTAGCCGTCGGCATAGATCCGACCAGCGTGCCGCGGATCACTGACGTGGCAGATATGCCGACGGCAGCCGTCGGCATAGGCTCTGCATGGTGCGGCCTGGATCAATGACGTGGCCTGCGGACCTATGCCGACGGCCCCCCGTCTAGGCCGTCGGCATAGCTCTGACGCCGTTAGCCAGGGGGTGGCCGGGCCCCACGTGTATGCCGACGGCCTATGTAAGCCGACGGGAGCTGTCGGCATATATGTAGCTAGGCCGACGGCCATTCTATGCCGACGGGTGCCGTCGGCTTATCTCTACGTAACCCGACGACCTTTGTACGCCGACGGCCAGAACCAGGCTGTCGGCATATCTCCCAGGAAGCCGACGACGGCCGTCGACATTGTTTTGGCCGTCGGGGTATGGCCCTGTTCCGGTAGTGAGACTCGGTTATTTGTCGCTCTGTGGTCGAGTTTTGACTTGGTTCGGCCGGAGAGCCTCGATCCTCGTAGCACATATGGCAATGGACACGCATGCGCTACACCAGTGTTGCCGGCCGGTTAGAAAGCACTGGCCAGATCTCTACGGTTCTTCTCTCTCTTGGATTTGGATGGCCAGTTTGTGAAAGTGGCCAAAATCAAGGGTAGAGTGTACCGATAGTTTGTAGACCTGTTTCACAGAGTTGTTTATCCAAAACCATCACACTTGAAGATAGGGTAACAACTTGGTACCAAATTCTAGTCAGGGCATACAAAATCATCGGAATTGCGCCTAATGCGTAATGTGAAGCACTGATGCTCAAATTAGGTCGCGAAAACAGCAAAACTGATAGATGGGGCCCGCTTGTTGGGCTGTCGTGGCAAAGACCAAGCAGCAAAAATTTTTTTGACCAGTTGAGGTGGCAGATGAGATGCGGCCCCACCTGTCATTGACTAAACGGTCATCTTCGTCCCATATCTATTCCACTGGAGCATTGTGTCGAGCAGGTTGTGACCACCTGAGCCCATGCGAACTAAGAGGTCCATGGCCATGGCAGCCGAGCCCCTGCTCAAGCTAGGCGCAACCTAGCTCGACGTCCAGATCCTCCTCTCCTTTTTCCCTTCGTCTGGAGCTCGCTCTGGGCGCGAGCTACCTCCTCCCATTTCTCTCTCCCCCGACGCCACCTCCAGGAGCTTGGCGCACGCCGGCCGGTGGCAGAGCACTGATCACAGGTAGGCACGAAACTCCAGTGCGGACAGGGGAGGACCACCCAGGCAGCAAGCATCTCGCGTAGTTGTCGCCATCCCTAGCGGATCCGTGGGCGGTGACCGCGGTGAGGCACACATCCAGCTGCACCGCCTCGAGCACTTACAGGTGGCAAAGGTGCTCCTCCACGGGGCACCGCCGCGAGCAGGGCGTGACCAGGGCCTCACGACAGGCGTCGTGAGCAGGGCCTCCCGACGGGCGTCGCGAGCACGGTCTTGGCCATGGCGCTCCACATCGGCGCTCGTGGCTGGGGCCTCCTAGTGGGCGCCGCCAACACGGGGGCGAACCGCACGCCCATCAGTATAGGCATGACCAGGGCCTCCCGGCGGTCGCCGTGAGCACGGCGTGGCCACCACAGTGTGCGAGCATGGGCACGGCCGCGAGCACGGGCACGGCCACGGCCAGGGCCTCCCGGCCGGCGTCACAAGAACGAGCGCGGCTAGGGCCTCCCGCCGGCACCGCATGAACGGGCACGACCAGGTCTTGGATGACCGACGATCAGTATGGGCGGCGAGCGGCGGCGGCGGCGGCGCGAAATGTGCAGATGCGTTGTCCACACAAGCATTCCACGTCAACCTGACAGGTGGGCCCAAATTGTCAGTTTTGCTGTTTACCAGAGCTTATCAGAAAATCAGTGCTCTCCATTACGCATTAGGCGCAGTTTCGGTGGGTTTTTGTGCCCTGGCTAGAATCTGGTATCAAGTTGTTACCCTAACCCCAAGTGTGGTGCTTTTGAGTAAATAACTCTGTTTCAGACAACCAATTTTTTTTTTTAATCACACAAGTCAATGTACATCCTAATTGTGCAGAGACCCCGTCCGTGTACTTATTGTGTTCGTATCTTCTTGATATGACGACATTGAGTCAATAAAAATACCTTTTATCAGAAATAATAGCAATTTGGTTAGACTCGTCAGATGAGACCCAAGTAGAGTACGAATGTGTCTCACTAATAAGGTTTCTTTTTGGACCACCAGACTTTTCAGACTGCCCTTTTGTGGCGACTGCATTCCTCCCGTTTCTCCCCCTTCTAATCCCTCCTCCACACCCCTTTGACCGTTGTCCTCCCTCCCTCCATCTTATGGTGGCGCTGCCCATAAGCGGGTGGAGGGAGGTGGGAGGGGGCTTGGTCCCTGTAGTGTCCATAGTCACTACATAGTAGGTTTTACTGTTTTTCTTCTACTTGTGATTGTGGCTGATAGGGGTTGAAGTTGAAGGCCGGTTGGGCGGATCAGAGGGTGCCACGGTGGTTGTTCCCTTGCTTTCTGCTGTCATGGCAACGGTGGAGAAAGGGTGTGAGCACTTGTTTCAGTCTCCAGTGCCAGTGCTAGTTAACGCCATATCCGAGCTTTTGTGTTGCTGGTGTCTTCCAGTCCTATAAAATCGAGCATTGTAGGTGATTTTCGTGCATGGCACGGCGGCGGTTTCACGTTCCACCTCAAAGCCAGCGTCGCTAATACTTGTAATAGCACCGACGGCTAGGGAAATCACCTTCAGTGTCATGGACAGTGCAGGCGGCTTCGCAAGAATAACCTCATCCAATGTTTTTTTTACCGCAGACGGTTTCATACGAATCACTGTCTTTAGTTTTTTTCTAATATGTACCCATCCCTGCTATTTGCTAACTAGCCCTGCAACTGAATTAGAATTGAAATTCAAATCAAACAGTGAAATTCATATAACAGACAAACAACATAATTGTTCGACACAACAGTGCTACATACCACAGATAAAACAAAGTTGAAACAGTTCAACATGATAAGTGATAAAACATGTTCTATACAACATATATCCCAAATAGCAGTGGTCCACTTAAGCACCACCGCCTCTTGCATACGGAGCTCTAACACCTCCAACATTAGAATCATGCTCGTCATCCTCTAACAAATGGATCGACCACCGTCAATACAAATAATTCGGCCAGTGATATAGGATGTCGTGGGCATACAGAGGAAGGACACGACCGACGTGACCTCCGCTGGCTTGCCACTATGCCCCATTGGGATCCGCGAGTACTCTTTCTCTAGGGCCTCCGACTATCTGTTGGATCGAGAACAACCAAAGCCGTTGATATTTCCCCGTTATTTTTGTATAAGTGTAAAATATTTTAACAATAAATTATGTTATATTAGCTGAGTAATGTCAGTAATTGTTGCGTATTTTTGAATAGTTTCTACGTTGGATAAAAGTTGGCAAAGAATAAATATAGTCACGATACAATCTCAACATGTACATCTTTGATCATGTCAGTCATGATCATGGATGGAGCAACACCGTTCACACGAATATTGTCTCTAGCCCACTCAGTGGCGAGGCTCCTTGTAAGTTGGTTCATTCCTCCTGCATGTGAGCCAAGGCATATAGTACTTGTCAGCTGTATATCTACCTTTTGTAATGCTATAAAGTGTGAAGCATGGAAAGCCAACTGAGCCTGCAATAGAGGAGATGTTGACGATGCTTCCTCCTCCGCATATGGAGACGTTGAGGAGGAGAGGGTGTGCTAGCTGACTGAGAGCATCTCTAGCCGTTGAGCCCCCCAGGAGGCATTTTTTCGCCGCCTGGGGGCTGTCGGCGATAGTTTTTGTCTGGGTGTCAAAAAGTTTCCACTCGTTGTCCCCCCCACCCCGTCATATGTCTCTCCTTTGCCGATGCCGCGCCGATCCGACCGTCCCTGCTCGCGTGCTGCTCCGCCCCGCCTCGGGCGCGTCCGATCTCCTGCGGACGGCTCCGCCCGCTGCCGCAATGCTCCAGGCCATCCCCGGCCTGGCCGCGCCTGGCCCTCCGCCCGCCTGCGTCGCCGCGCCTCCTTCACGCGGCTCCGCCCGTTCCAGCCCAGCGCCCCGCCGCTGGACCGCGCCCCGGTGGCTCCCTGCTCGCGCCTGGTCGCGCGCGCCCGTGGCCGCTGCTCCCGTGTCCGCGCCTACTACTAGACTGCTAGAGCTAGTTCTTGCCGATCTTCAGGCCGTGAGCATGCAACAAGTGTGGTCATGCACGGGGCAAAGAGCACCGGATCACCACTACCTCGCAGCAGCAACAGGTTGGCGCGGCGATGAGCGGCGGCGTGGACAGCCACGGGCACCGGCGCATCGCTATCGCACAACATGCCCGCCTCCGCGCCGATCATCCACCTCTGGGACTCCACGACGCTCCTCTGGGACCTCAACGCCACCCGCGACGCGCCCACGCTGGCTCGCGCAGAGCTGGCCTTCCTCTGGGGGCCGTGCGGGACGTCGTCGCTCCTCCTCGAGTTCGTGCTCGCCAAGCTCGGCGCCGTCCAGGGCGATACGCCGGCGGTCCAGGACTTCAATGGTTGGCCCGAGGAGCCCACGGGCGAGCTCAAGACGCGCCCGCGCCTGGCCGCCGCCGAGGATGGAGAGGAGGAGGAGGAGGAAGGGGGGGAGGGGGGGCGCCCGGCACGCCACGCCCCACGCACCGCCCGGCGTCCCGCCCTGGCCGCTGCCAGTCGTGCCCGTGCGAGGGGCCGGTGCCGCCCGTGCGTGGCTCGTCGTGGCCGGCGCGCTCGAGGACTCCTCCGCTAAGTCCTTCACACTGGCCAAGACGGGGCGACAGGAACGAGGACGGCGGGTTCCGGCGTGGCTGGAGCTGCAGGAGAGAGGCCATGCACGTGGTGGGCCTGTGAGGAAATGAGGAGAGAGAGTGAGGAGAGAGGCTGACGTGTGGGGCTTTTGCATGCAAAAAAGAGTCCCGGCGCCCCCAGCTGCTTCTCAGCTTTCTGGGTTTGGGTTGGTACCGCCGGGCGTAAATTTGGCTAAATCCGGCGCTATTTCAGGGTCTGGGGGCCTGACTGGGCGAAAAAATGCATGCCGGTGATGAAAAAGGCCTCCTGGGGGGGGGGGGGGGGGGGCTTGGGGGGACGGCTGGAGATGCTCTGAGGTGGAAGCTCGACGATAAGTTAGTCTCCATCAGATGCGAGTAGTTGTTTTCGTTAACTCTGTAGCCACTTTGAAAAACAATTGCCCTGCATTGTTCACCTGCATCGTAAATGTTCATTGTAAGAGATATTTTATAGTTTTCATGAATATTTTTTGAGCTTATGTATTACCCCCTTTGTTGACTTATTTTCATTTGTTAAGAGAAAACTTTAAACAACAATAAGTAACTTTATTAATTGATTCATTTGGTACAAAATTAAGGTTGTTTACTTCATATTAAAATTGCACCTAAACCGAGCTCTCTCATGTCTTCGGCCGTCGGATTTCATGTTTAGACCATTTCTGGCCGTCAGATAGTGTTTCAGGTCCAGTTTTTCACAACCTGGTCCGTCTGTCCTAATGGGCCACTATTCTCGTGGTTTTTTCAAGACATGTGGGTGATTGGGCTGCTATACAAGCCTACAATATGCCAGATATCATTTCACTGATTTCTAATATTGTTCGTCCGGTTCTATTTATTAAGAACAGTAAAACTGCACCTAATTCCTGCCCTCTCACGCATTCGTTGCATTTGGCCGTTGGATTCTGCATCTCGGTCATCCCTCGCCGTCTGATGCATCATTTCCGTCCGCGTGGGCTGCTCCCGGGCCGGCTGTTCTTGGGCCTCTATTCCAGAGGCAGAATTCGATGCCCCTCGTTCACTGAACATGGTGAACGTCGGATCTCGAAAGTGCGTTCGTGATTCTACTCCCTATCCACCTCCTACCACCACTCCCCTTCGCGAAGCCCGCCCCCGCCCCGCTACCCCTGAACCCTTCCGTTCTTGCCCTAGGTCAGAGAGAGAGAGAGACAGAGGTGATTGATGGCGGCGACCACTTGCGATCTACACATCTGGCTCCCTTCGATCCTTCTCTTCTCGCGACCTATGTGCGTGGCCGCCATGCCTCTTCTCCGGAGGGCGAAGGCAGGAGAACGTGAAGACAGGCCAGTAGGAGAAGTGGGGCGTCCCTCACGACGAGCAGCGGCGGCCGAGATGACACGTCAGCTCGCCCAGTGGTGAGCCGGTTCCCAGGCGGAACTGTTGCCAAAGATGGCTGCCACCCTTCCCCCCTACAACCATGCCAGTACGCTGCCACGCCCTCCCCTGCACCTGCGAGGAGGAACTATAGCAGGAAGAGAAGGAGGAACACTCATCTATCTCGCTGCAGGTCCCCATCTTTGTTTCAGCCTTTATCTTGTGTTGATCTATCCATGTGCCACTCCTGATTGCCTCTAACTGCTGCAATTCTATAAAAGATGAAACTTGGGACAAGATGATCAATTGCTCCCCATGGTTCAGATTGTAAGGAAACACATGGTAAAAGATTAGCAAGGTTTGAATCATTATAATTATATCTCTCTTTGTTTTCTAATTACCCATCCAAAGAGTATTATTCCCCAGCGAATGCCAAATGTTTGATACTTGTTCTCTGGTTGTTTCAGAATTTCTGTCGGATTTACATTGGACACATGGTACTGTTTAACATCTGAAAATTCTTATCTTAATTTCCAGGTAACACCTTCCCCTCTACCGCTTTCAATTTAGCTCTTTAGTTTCATACAAGTTGACGTTATTTTTATGTGGGTAGGGCAGCACTGGACCAGAAGGAAAAACCAAAACCGAACATACATTGCAAGGTCAATAATGAAACAAAAATTGTTGTGGAGAAGAGCGTGACTAAGTCGAGCAAGAAGAGCAGCAACAAGTCCTCGACCATGAACCATCATATCTACTTTGCCGCATTGCCACGCAACGTCGCCCGCAAACCTTTACTCAAGACTCTGTGCACCAGCAAGGTATCATATCGCGCTTCTTGTGGTTCCATCTTATGACTCCAAAGACCCCTTCCAAGTCACTTGGTGCAGGTTATTGCGTATGCAAGAGGGCCATCTGAATTTTGTTGAATGCCATGTATGCTGATGATACGAATGGAAAAGCCTTTGAAGGATAGAATAAGCAAGTTGTTGGCTGCATAGACTGCACAACTTTCTGCACATCAGAATCCCGGTTTAGAAGATATTCCGGTGCACATTTACAATTTTTCATGGTATTATACATGTTCAGATTGTTGCTGAATTACATGGTTGATTTATGCACATGAAGCCAACCTTGGCACATCATTGATGACAGGTGCAGTGTTTGTGATCTGTACTAAGCACTTGCATTGTAATTTATTTTAGTGAGACCGTGAAGGATTGTGTATCACTAGAGGTGATGTGAGCAGTATGTTATGCTATAGACATATGAAGTTTCATGGAATTATTATTAATCGTGATCAATAGATGTTGAAGACTGTAAGGAAAATTTAGTCCCTTTTCTCATCATACATATGTAGTTTTTTTCATGTTTGTTATAGCAAATAGTGGTTTGGATTTATTTTAACAGTGGTTCCTTGTTGTGTATTGGCATGCTTATATGGCTCCTCTTTTGTACTGGACATAAAATTTATAGCTCAGTACAAGTGTATTAGCTCAAGAGGTATTGGAGCTGCAGGTTGGATACAAGCAAGTACAATTTTAAACATGTCGATATTCCCCAAGACTGATCTTCTGTCATACTACTTAATTAAACATGTTGATTTATACTAAATACCCTGAGTGTGCTATGGTTACATGTTTGACTGCACTTTTGTACAATATAAAACTCAGCTTATAGTGAACAATGGTAGAGACTTTCCTGGTTACTTAGAAGACTCAAGGCTGTGTTGTTAGGCTGAGTTTGAAAAGTAGTCTGGCATCAAAGTCAAATTATTTTCATATACATATGTTTGGAATTATTGTTGTGGAAATTGATCAGAGGTACAAACATACACGATTCTTCTTGTTATAAAGCAGTGACCTATCATGAAGTAGTGTCCTACGCCAACACATAGCTTTCGACCCGGATACTTTGGCTAAGTTAATCCTTACAATGGTGTTTCTCCACTTTAATTTATAATTCTCGTGTTCCCTACATACTCCCTTCGTTCAGAATTACTTGTCGTAAAAATGGATGTATCTACAACTAAAATACATCTAGATATATTCATTTTTTGGACAAGTAATTTCGAACGGAGGGAGTACATATTTCAGGTTACTACCATCCTTCCACTTTGTGAAGTCCAGTTGCTCCTCCTTTGTTCATAGTTCAGTGGCAGCTATAAATCAAACCGAGCTACAAATGGACCCGCAAAATTTTAAGAAACTAAAATAGTACTGGGGTTCCATGTAGTCTGAGCTACAAAGGAACTTTGCGAGTAGACAGAGTGCCTTCTTAGTATATTTCTCTCGTTGGGTTATTCCTTACCATTGATTGGAGTATCTCTTATTTCAAAATGGAAGGGCCCCAAAACACTGATTTCAGTTTATTTTATATTTCTCTATAGTTTATCGTGCATATTGGCGTCCCTCTCACAGATTCAGGTCACGTAGAGGATCACGGTGTGATTGAGATTGGTGGTCAACAGTGGAGGTAAGGGGCACGGCTAGATGATATGCACACTCTCGGCTGCTCTAGATCTACAAGCCTTGTCTAAGTGGGAGTGGTTGAGTTCCCTGTTGAGAGTAATTTTCTTCCTTCAAGGCGTTGTCGTGGAACTCCGCTTTTGCACTCTTTGAGTGAATACTTGGATAATATCCAGAGCAGGCAATGGTGATATGCCCGTTGGTAATCCCTTTAAAAATACTTGTTCTTTAGACTTCAATGTAGAATATTACATGCCCTAAGGCATTGATTTTTTTAAGATAATCAATATTGTCCAGAAGTACCCCCTACTTTTATCTTTATATTTTTTAAATATTCTAATGTCTTTCTTCAATTCTTGCGGGAAATTTTGTAGGAGCCAAAAAATGCCACGATCAATCATGAATGTATTCGCCAATCAACCTAATTCTTGCAAACAAATGTCTTCAAATTACTCCATATCCCTAAAAACTATGTGCCAAATAGACGGGTGCGGCAACGCGCACCAGCAACGATCTAGTTAGAACAGTATAACCGCACCTAAAGCGAGCACTCTCAGGCCACCAGCAATTTCAGCCATCAGATACTGTATTTTAGAGATTTCTGGCCGTTGATCAACTTTTGGTCGCGAACTGGGCCGACTCTAGAAGAAAAAACCGAGGCCTGTGGTTGATTGGGCCCATTATCACGTAAAGCCCATGTGTTTTAGCCTCGCTCCGCCCTCTCACGTTTCCTCGTCTCCCACAGGACCCGGGCGAAACGCTCCCCCCAACCCACACAACGCCGCCGCAAGGAACCTCTTCCCTCCTCTCGCTCGCTCGGTGGTGAATCCTCTCTTCCTTGATCGAATGGGGCGCGCGAGGGAGCCGATCCGCGTGAGGTGATCCAGCGCGGCGCGCTCCAGTCGAGGCGCGCGAGGGGAGACGAGGCACGCGAGAGGATCCAGCGGACATGCAGGAGGCGGGTGAATCGGGGGTCGGCCGATCGAGCTGATGCGGGCGATCCAATTGCGAAGAAGCCATGGTTTACGCTTAGGTTGTTGCTTCATCTTTAAGATTCTTTATTAGTGTTGTTCTTTCTCATCCAAATTGATGTAGGCGTTCTAGGTTGACGGATTGGAGTTAGGTGCCGCTGGCTTAGTTTTCATTTGCTACAGAGAGTATCATTCATCCTCCTCGGTGCTGATGTTTTCCTCGTGCACATCTAATTTTTGTCAAATGTAAATGAGGAGCACAAATTTTGGTTCTCTTGATATCAACCAACAGTAGCAGCAAGCCTATGTAATTTTGTAGTTTCGGATCAATCAGACTGTTACTCTATGAAGTTCGGTATGGTTAGATGGCATTGAATTAGAATTTTGCTATCAATCTGGCTGCTGCATCTACGACTTCCCCATAGTTATTTTTTTTGTCTCTCTTCAATTGTATTTGTTGATTGGTATGCTTTTGTGTATGCAAACCTGAAATCATGTGCCTTTGCTTACTGTCTCCATTAGACAAGAATAATTGACAATCTGATAGGAAGCAATAGCAACAAATGTTCAGTTACAAGCAATACCAGTAGTAAGAAGGAGAGCAAGAGTAGCGTGGACTTGACTACTGTAAGCACGCAAACAAATCTATTTACTTGTGAGTACGAAAATTGGTGGAGCATCAATGCTTGCTCAGCTGCAGCAACAGTGAAAGTCCTAATTTTCTCTTATACGGTTCACTAAGCATGTAACAAACATGTGATGTATTGTTTGATCAGGGTCGCGCACGTCCTACACTGTAGGCATACCGGCAGCCTACCTGCTAGACTATAAGTGCTGCACGTTGGCGTGATGGTACTTCACGATTTCTTTCACAATTTTTTACCTTTTTGGGGTTTGATTACATGCTAATAGTGTGAAAATAATCTTGATGGATGGGAATCATCTTTGGTATTCTGGTGCAGGCCGGTCCCGTTGTTCTTGGCCATCACATTCCACACCAACTGGCAGAATGAGGTATATCTTCAAAGGTTGTAGCTTGGCTAGGCCATTTCTGTTTTTCAGATTTAGGATCATGCGTGTAAGTATATAAAGTAAAAGTAAACCATGATTTGTCAATTGAATATGTGTATGTATGTATAGGCAACAAAGAAGAAAAACAGAGTCTTCACTTTTCTCTTCCAACGGATCTCCTAGCGAAATGAAGATATCTATAGGTGCTACTGAAGTAGCCAACATATGCTTAGTATGGAGGAGAGCGTGCAGGTGTACAAAATAAGGAAGCAAATGAGATCCCGAGAAAATCCACATACAAGTACTCCCTCCGTCCGGAAATACTTGTCATCAAAATGAATAAAAGGGAATGTATCTAGCTGTATTTTAGTTTTAGATACATCCATTTTTGTCCATTTTAATGACAAGTATTTTCGGACGGAGGGAGTATATAACAATGTCAATGCTATATTGTTCTTAAATGAAAATTACACTAGGTTAACCTTTAATATACTTGGAGCATCGATGGATTTACATTTGTTTTCTCAACAGTCTAATTACTCCGTGTAACTCCTGCATCCATGTTTGTAAGTGATATTGCAGTTTTGGGGGTAACTGCAGGGATGCAATTCTTGATCATGAATACATTTTTCAGGCTGTGCAACTGACCGAAGCAAAAGAAAAGGACTTCAGGTGCTGATTCTAATTGGGTCCCATAAAGTGCCTCTCTATTGGTAACTTTGCACCTAGGAGTAGGAATATGCAAACGTGATAACTAATTTATGCTACATATTTTCTCTTTTGGTTAGATGCATGCACACATGCGCTTCTATGCAGTGCATTTGCTGAATGTTTCATGCTATATTCAGTTGACAAGAATAGTCAGTCAATAATGATTTAGATGATAATTCAAAATATTGCACTTGCTAGATTTATTGCCCTATCTGGATAATAAAACATTTGATTTGTTTGCAGCTTTTGCTATGCCTTCACGAAATAAGAAAAAAACTAGACTAGAGGGTTCTTTCATCCTTTTCTTATGTGCATTCATCTTTCAACTTTTTTCTTATGTACTCTCCTCAACTCCCATGTTTTTTTTCTGTACTTGCAACCCATGATCACTTGTACGCAATCTTTAATTTTTATCCACTTACGAGAGGGACGTATCTGCTGCACTTGGCATAATTTTGTGCTAACCTATAATTAAATTTTACATCGGATATATACAAGTCAATTTGATAACATTTCTTCAGGATGCCCAAAAGCATTTTTACAAGGCTTCCCAGTTGTAATATTAAACATTATATTCAACCTGATACTGAAGCTCACATCGTGTATGTCCAATCTTAGAGCTACAATAACAATCCAATATGCTGTCTATGGTAAACAAAATGAAAGGGTTGCAATTTCTACCATTTTTCTTTTTCTGTTAAACTGTTATTATTATAGTCAACGTTCTTTGTAATCTGAAAGACTTTCATTTGCCGTAGTATTATAGGTATTAGACCGGTGCTCCAGAGGTAGGCTCCGAACATTCTTATTAAGTATATCATCATGTGAATAAATAGACGCAAGAATAGAGATGTTTTTCACAATGTTTTGTTACTATGAACAAATCATACTCTCGTGGGTTTCTACTCACTACTGTTTGGAGTACCCCTCATCTCAAAAGAAAAACGAGAAATTGCATGAACATTTTACTTTGGCATGTATTTCATGTTTAGTTTTGTTTATCTTTTGACCTCATCAGGCACAATGAAACAAATCACTTCAAAATAAAATGTTAACTTTATGTGCATATTACTCTGTCAATGTATTTGCATCAATCCATAATATTATAGTGCCAAAATTAACAGGTGCGGCAACGCGCGCCATTAATGATCTAGTTACTTAGTATGAGTAGTGCAATATTTCTCAACTATTTGCACCATCTAAATTTTAGTAAAAAAAATTATATCCATCCTTTGAGACTTTATTTATGCAGCAATAATTTTTAAAATCATATTATTCTATCGCAAAAATAGGTCAGCACTGCAACACACGCCATCAACGATCTAGTTCTCGTGATACTTGCACCGGGAGAGACCTTAAATGTGAGTTAATGAAAATATTGTGCCACTTTTCATGTGAAGACTATATTTAGCACAAGATACAATATTTTCTCTTTCTCCACAAATTCGGTGCCACCTTGTTTAACATCTGACAAGATAAGTTTAAGAAACGACACAATGTAGTAGAGCATTTGGACAGGTCGTAACGAATCAAACAAGAGAAAAGTATATTTTTCGCCCCTCAACTCTTGGTGAAGTCTAAATTTGATCCCTCAACTTCGAAACTGGACAACTTGCATCCCCAACTAACGAAACTGGACAAGATTCGTCCGGTTTTGGTGCTGACTAACCCCGGTTTTGACCGGTGCCGACTCAAATTCGCTTAATATTTTCATATCCGCGAACTTTATGAAATTCACATACTTGTTTCAAGTTGGCATAATTTTTCAAATCCACAATTTTTTTCTAATTTGCGTAAAAGAAATTCAAATCCGTGTATGTTTTCAAGTTCGCATAAGATTTTCAAATCCAAAAAATTGTACGTGAATATGAATAAATACGTCAATTTTAAAAACTTACATGAATTTGAAAAACCAGATGAACTTTAAAAAATTACGCGGATTTAAAAAAGTGCGTGAACTTGGAAAAAAGTACGTGGATTTGGAAAAAGTACACACATTTTTAAAAAGTTCATGTATTTGAAAAAAGTACCCAAATTTGAAAACATTAAGCAGACTTGAAAAGGTACGCGAATATGAGTCGGCACGGTCAAAACCGGGATGGGACATCACCAAAACCGGTCAAAACCGTGATCAGGGATGAATCTTGTCCGATTTCAGTAGTTAAGGGTGCAAGTTATCCGGTTTTAGAGTTGAGGGATCAAATCTAGACTTCTCAAGAATCAAGGGATGAAAAGTATACTTTTCTCTATGATTAAAGGTGTACATGAATGCTCTAAAAATGAGTATATCATGCCATTAAATTTGTACTCTAGAATTTTCTACATATATGCTTCCTAATCATATAGTACAACAACTATTACGAATATTTGTCAAACCATATGTTTTAGAGATATATCTAACATAGATATGTATAAACTATATAATTTACACAAGTACCAAACACTATTTAGAAAAATCATTTTTGTTATAGAGTACAAATTGAATTCAGGGCAATGTGTGAGTATTTTTCCATAATATATATTACAAATATATAATAAATAAATAAAACAACTAATATTTAACTTTGTTATGTTTTTAAGTATGCCAAATAAGTAATAAAACTATAATCCTTAACACGGTAGTATGATAAGTATAAAATTTTAGTATAAAATATATCAAGAGGACGGACCGATAGATAACACTGAAATTGGTGACTTGATAAAAATAAAATTGGATTTATGTACACTCAAAATCAAAATGTTGGCTCCGCCACTGGATAAACAGGTTCTGCTGGTGGCCTCCAGCCTTAGCGGCGGCAACGCTCGTCTATCCGGCTCATACATAAGTCCAATCAGTGACGGCGGCAACGCTCGTCCAGTCCGTCACCGGCATGGCGACCGGTCGGCGCGGGGAACCTCCGCTGGAACAACGGCTCCTGGTTGGTGGGGCGGATGCTGCACGGGGGCTGGAGTTCGTCGCCGGCACGGGGAGGGAGGCGGGGGAGGTCGTCATGGCTCTGTGTTGGTTGGTTGCAGGAGGGTTTTTGCGAGGGGAGAGGGGTTGGTCGAGATTTGGAATTCGGAAATGGGTGAGAAGTGGAAGACGCATGACGGTAGGAGAGGGGGTGCCCCACTATAGCGCGAGGCAGCGCGAGGGGATGGTCGCTTCACTATAGCATCTTCTTCCCAGACAAGTCGAATAGCTTTATTTAATTTAACTAACAAAAATATCAGTTACGTGCACATTTTCATTTTTCTTATTCTTTGCATCTTTTTTCATACACTTGGGCAGTATTTAACTCTTCCTTTGAAAATTTAAAAAATGAAATTCAAATACAACATATGGTCCAAATGAAATAAGTAATTCTCACCCGCAAAAAAACATAAGTAAGAGCATCTACAACCCGACTTGGCAAATCCGGCACCTCAAACGCCAGCGAACGCGGGCACCCCTCAAATGTTGCGCCATACATCCACATGCCGCAAATTTCGATCCTCAAATCCATGCAATCCATGCACGTCAATCATATGACACAAATTGTCCGAATACCAAAGTTCGAAACAAAGCAAAGCAAATCATAGTTCAACAAACCGGACATGGCAAAATGAAATAAATGTCCGAGCGTGATGGATGGCCTCGGATCAATGGCTGGGCGCCTGCTCCGAGTGGAATGTGTCCTCCTCCAGGCGGAATGCGGCCTGCTCGTCCTTCTCCGCCTGCATCCGGGCAACCTGCGTGGGAGAAAAGTTCTCCGCAATGGCCCAGCCAGCGCTCGGATCATGCTGTGTCCCAAGGGGGCCGGACAGCGTAACCCGCGTAGGCGCTCGGAGGGAAGGGGTGCTGGGATTCGGGCGCGGCGGAAGAGACAGCTGCGCCACCACGTGCGAACCTCCCTGCGCTGCCGTCGCCGCCACCTCCCTCTCTCGCTGTCGGCGTCGCCGCAACCTGCGGGCGACGTTCTCCGCCTTGCAAGTCGCCTTCGGCGGACGAGGCGGACTGCGTCTTCGTCGCGGTGGTGTGGGTTGGGCTGGACGACATCTTTGGTGATGGATCGGGACCGGGGGTGAGGATTGGGAGCAAGGGTGGAGGCCGGTGAGGGTCCGGGCACGGGAATGGTTCGAGAGCGGCGGGAAGAGGAGGAAGGGTTTGGTGGATTTGGTGCAATTTAGGATGGGGTCGGGCTGTCGGGTCTGACGTGGCGGGCGTGCCTGGGCTCCCCCATATCCGCCCCATATTTTGGCTGGATATGAGGGGTGCCGGTCAGCCCGGTCGTTTGAGGGTTGTTTAAGAGGCACGTCTGGGTCAAAAATCATGACCGGGCAGTGACCGGGCGGCCGGCCCGGGCGTATGACGTGTTCCGGTTGTAGATGCGCTGGGTAATTCAAACAAAATATGTTACGAAGCATGATGAATCATGTTGAACTGTGAAGTTCCCACTAGTACTCCACAAGATCATTTTGAAGTTGGACAGGTGCTTTCTGGTTCTTCTTTTATGCCGCTCGTAGGAATGTATGGGCCCTATTTTCTTAACATTCCAGCAGGATGTGCTCCATTTTTGTTGATGTTAGATTTCTCTGATTGACCTATTTTATGCTTGATGATCATGTTGTGCAGAATTACACATGTTATCATGGTCTGTCATGATACTTTTTAGTCCAAGCGCCAAATCCATATATAATGTGGTGCAACTGCTTCGGATATGATGGTTGGACCATAGCAATGCGCTCTGAAGTGGCCATGACATGCGCGGGGACAATATTTCTATGTCCAATGCGTACAATAAATGGATGCAAGTGTAACACCCTAGTTTTTGCTACAGGCCTACACCTCTTTTTCCCCCTATATCTTATTTGGTTCTTCATTTTGGTGTGTCATTTGGATCTTGCCTTGATCATTCCATCTCTAGCTCTCTCGAATGGACTACAACACCCCCAAAAATCTTGCCAACGCATCACCACTTCCATCCTAGCCGTTCAACATTCTTTCCTCCATGAGATGTATGATTTTTTTCCATTCAAAGAACATTCCACATAATGTGAGTTTGTTAACCAACTCATATAACAACTCCTCAGAACAAACCAAAAATATATTTCTAAGGTTTCTAGCAGTCAGAACAACCTCAAATGTACAAAAATAGGATGTCTCGTAGTTCAAAACTTGAAGTCCCGCTAACTTTGGGGAGAAGTAGGTTGTTTTTAGGAGTTATCTTAAAATGTGTAGGGAGTTAAGATTATTAGGAAAAGGTTAGATGATGTTAACTAAAATCCCTTCTCAACGGGGAACGATGGTCATGCTCTTCCACAGCCCTTGCAAGGCACATTGTACATCTAGAATCGTTGCTTGAAAAGATTCTCCAGATACACTATATGGTCTATATAGTAATCCACCCAAAGCTTGGCATGTCATTCTACCCTATTGTGAAAAATGTGACAGTGGCCTAGCTAAGAACCACATCACTTCTTCCCTCAAATTACCACGACTACTGGCATCTCTACCATCATCATCTTCTTACTGGAACGATGATTCATAAAAAAAATCTTTCACGAGCCTCTTCATCAACTCATTCGCATCATTGAGTTGAATAGTAGCTATGCCGGCTGAGAAATTTAGTGATTAAATTGATAAAATAGGAAGAAAGTAAACTACCTTTGGGACAATGGGTCGAACACAATGCAGACGAGGTGAGGTCAAAGGCGTGATAGCCAGCGGGGTTTAAGCATTGATATTGCTCATGAGAATAAGCATTCATTAGAAGGAGCGACATGATTATAGCAGTCTTGCTAAGTCTTAGTCGAATGAGACTTAACAAAGTCTGAGTCAATGATATATCCCTGAGATCTTACATTGAGATTTGTGCAAAAATTTCTTTTCAGTTTTTTCTTTTTCTCTCTTGCATGTTATGTCACGTGACTGATACTTGGTTAAATCTCAGTCGACTGAGACCTAGCCACACCCAATAATTATCTAAATCCATGCTTAGGGAACCATCAAGTGGTTGCTAATTTTTCAACCATCACCAGTTGCCCGCATCCCTTGTTGAAATGCTCCTCTTGTTTTGAATAGAGAGTTATGCGTTGTCCCTCACCTGGTTGGAGGGGGAGGGGTCTCCCTCCTGCAATATGCAGACGATACCATAGTAATGGACGAGGGTTCCACGCCCGACATCGCTAATCTGAAGATCCTCCTCCTATGCTTCCAACAGATGTCCGGCCTCATAATCAACTTCGATAAGAGCGAAGTGATGATTCTGGGCTACTCTCCTGAGGAAGCCCAAGCCATCGCCGACCGTCTGAACTGCCGGCTGGGTACTTTCCCCACATCTTATTTGGGGATACCCATTAGTGACTCGCGACTGACCGTGGCTGACCTTCGCCCGACGGTGACTCGAATGCAGCATCGGGTGGAACCTTGGAAGGGAAGGTGGCTCTCGAAGGCGGCCAGAGTGATCCTCATCAACTCCTCGCTTTCCAGCCTCCTCTGGTTCCTCATGAGCTTCTACAACCTTCACGAGACTCTCCATAAGGAGATCGCCAAGTACCAGTCCAGGTTTTTCTGGGCAGGCAAGGGCGAGAAGCAGAAATACCATATGGTGAGCTGGTCCGACATTTGCAAACACAAGGACCAGGGAGGTCTTGAGATCTTGTCTTCTCAGCGCATGAACATTGCTCTCTTGACCCGATGACTCTGCTCTCTTGACCCGATGGCTCTGGCGAATCGCCAATGGGAAGGGGGGACTCTGGCTCACCATCATCCGCAATAAGTACCTTCGGGGCTAACCCCTAGCTTTCTGCCAGCGTTCTGGTGGCTCACAGTTCTGGCAGGCTGTGATATAGCTTCTACCCGTGCTTCGCATTGGCATGTCCATTTCGGTTGGCTCCGGGTCCTCGACCCTGTTCTGGTTCGACCGTTGGGTGGGGGACTCCCCCTTAGCTGCTCGATTCCCTGAACTATTCTCCATAGCGGTTGACCCTTGGGTCTCTGTCGAGACGGCCCTTATTGACTTAGGGCGTCTCGTTTTCCGGCGCCCCTTCGACCCTCTCGAGGTCACCGCTTGGGACTCCCTCCTCCAAGACATGGCCCTTCTGCCAATGGACGTGAGGGCGCCCCTGACTCCATTTCTTGGCGAGTGGAGTCCATCGTCCGCTTCTCCACTAAGTCCTTATACTCGGCTCTCGCTCCTTCTTCGACCCCTAAGCCCTTTAGCCTGATTTGGGACATTCGCCTCCCTCTGAAGATCAGGATCTTTCTGTGGCAGTGGATCCAGGGACGCCTTCCCTCTGGGGTTGAGGTCCTCAAGCGCAATGGACCAGGAGACGGGATGTGCCCCTTTGTGGCACGATGGAGGATGCTAATCACATCTTTTTCTCCTGCTCCACAGCCCAATTCCCGTGGTCTTACTTTTGCGAGACAATTGGTGGACAGTGGTGCAACACCAACTTCCTGGACCTGCTTGGTGAGATCCACGCATCCGTCCCCCGCCACCGCCATATTAGATGGCTATGCGTTGGGGTCCTCGCCTGGACGCTTTGGATCATCCGCAACAAGCTTGTTATTCAGAAAGTGCCTCTTCGATGTTCGACTGACGCGATCTTTAAAATGTGTGGTTACCTGCAGCTTTGGCAGCCACTTAGCCGCCCCCAGGACCGGGACGCCATCAACACCCTCCTCGCCGATCTTCGCTCGATGGCCTTCCGCGTGGCGCCCCCGCTGCTGCCCCCTCCTCTGGAGCCCGATTAGGCCTGCTGTTCGGGCCGATGTGCTTGTGTTTGTGTTTTGGATTTTAGGGCTTGTTGAGCTGTGCCCTCATCACTAACCCCGTATGCTACTTTGTGTGTGTTTGTGGAACTTGTGTGTGTGTGTGTGTGCGTGTGTGTGTGCGTGTGTGTGTGTGTGTGTGTATCTTGTTGGATGTTTGGCTTGGGCGGTTTGCTTTATCTATAAAGCGGGGCGAAAGCCTTTTTCGATAATAGAGAGTTATGCTGCGCTTGTAATACTATAAATACCTCAAGCATCGATTAAGATTGGACTTTTCTTTGTATGAGGCGATTTGATGCCCAGACTCAGTCGCACCCGTGATGAACAAAAATACAAAAAAAAAGTACTAACAAAATTCAAAAATTCTGATTTTTTGAATGGGAGAAATTTTGTGAGTGAGGTGCACTCTAAAGTTCATGTCATTTGAATAACTGAGTAGCTCCCGGCAAAAAGATAAATTTGAAGTATGTGAAAAAGTTAACTGTTCATGTATTGTTCTAACCCAATTTTTCGTTTTTGCTGAGACCTACTCATATGTCCAAATGATCCGAAATTTGAATTGCACCTCACGCACCAAATTATCATCCATGCAAAAACAATTCGGATTTTTCAAAATAATAATAATATGAAGCTCTTTCTATAAATCTAAAATTCTAGAGTAGTTTGATCCCACCAAGCTATTTTTTTCTTTGTTTGAAGATGGTCTAACAAAGGGCGGGTGGATACAAATCTATCCTCATGAATGGACTACAAATTTATTTAACTCCTCCGAGCACCTGGGCAAAAAAAAAAAAAAAAAAAAAATCTCCTCCGAGCACCTTGGCAAAGTGCGACATGGACCTGGGAGTAGTAGTGGTACAGGAGTTGCATGCATGGCACGCTAGTGTACCACCGCCGTGGGTTGTCGTGTACGGTTACACAGAGAGAAGAAGAGAATATCTCGTGCAGCTGTTTGCAGCCGATCCGAAACCACCGCGCTGCTGACGGTCGGCTTCCTGTCTCTTCTCTCCCTTCTGCCTTTTCCTTTCAACTTGATTCTCAAGAAACTCCGTTAAAAAGCAAGGAAACTAAATCAACCTGCTGCATAAGAAAAGAAGGGATGTTCTTGGGGCGTGCTGACGCGCAACCGTGTCCCCCGTGGCTCGTGAAACATCGCGAGTCATACATGTGTTCATGAAACGATTTGGCTCAGTACCAAACGACTTTAAAATGCATATTTGTCATATGCAATGCAAAGGTTGATCGCTCTTGCTCCTGTAGTGGAGTTGACGCTGTAACCAGTCCGGCTGACTTAAGTTTTGGTCACTGATTTCGTTATAACCATTTCCAACCCTGTGATCACATAGATAAATGGGAAGCACATAATGGCCGACCTGGTTCTGATGTAAATTCTTTGTGGTTTGTATATCGATCTCAGCCCTTGCTTCAACACCTAAATTTTGGCTTGCATCTTACCTTTTTTTTTCTTTTGCAAAAAAGGATAAAATCTATTATAAAAGTTCACCTGAAGTACAAAACATCTCAAACAAAATAAAAGTTACATCGAGATTCTGAGATCATCGAAGAACCACTACTCCCTGGTGGGGGCGCGCCACCCCCTTGTGGGCTGGTGTGCCTCCCTTCTATGGCCCATATGGCCCATATCTTTCCTCTGGAGGGTTCCGGTAACCCCTCCGGTACTCTAATATGTACCCGATACATTCCGAAACCCTTCCGGTGTCCAAATATTACCTTCCAATATATCAATCTTTATATCTCAACCATTTCGAGACTCCTCGTCATGTCCGTGATCTCATCAGGGACTCCGAACAACCTTCAGTCACAAACACATAACTCATATAATACATATCGTCATGGAACGTGAAGCGTGCAGACCCTACGGGTTCGAGAACTATGTAGACATGACCGAGACACCTCTCCGATCAATAACCAATAGCGGAACCTGGATACTCATATTGGTTCCCACATATTCTACGAAGATCTTTATCGGTCGAACCGCCATGTCAACATACGTTATTCCCTTTGTCATCGGTATGTTACTTTCCCGAGATTCGATCGTCAGTATCTTCATACCTAATTCAATCTCGTTACCGGCAAGTCTCTTTACTCATTCTGTAATGCATCATCCCGCAACTAATTCATTAGTCACATTGCTTGCAAGGCTTCATATGATGTGCATTACCGAGTGGGCCCAGTGATACCTCTCCGATACTCGAAGTGACAAATCCTAATCTCGATGCCAGCCCAACAAACACCTTCGGAGATACCTGTAGAGCATCTTTATAATCACCCAGTTACGTTATGACGTTTGATAGCACACAAGGCATTCCTCCGGTGTCCGGGAGTTGCATAATCTCATAGTCGGAGAAATATGCATTTGGCATGAAGAAAGCAGTAGCAATAAAACTGAATGATCATTATGCTAAGCTAACGGATGGGTCTTGTGCATCACATTATTCTCCTAATGATGTGATCCCGTTCATCAAATGACAACACATGTCCATGGCTAAGAAACTTAACCATCTTTGGTCAACGAGCTAGTCTAGTAGAGGCATATTAGGGACACGGTATTTTGTCTATGTATTCACACATGTATCAAGTTTCTGGTTAACACAATTGTAGCATGAATAATAAACATTTATCGTGATATAAGGAAATTTAAAATAACAACATTATTATTGACTCTAGGGCACATTTCCTTCAGTACCCGCCACCACCACCTCCCACCATGATCGCCAAATATGAGGAGTGGCTGGTGAGGAGTGTGATGGAGGACTCCGAGAGGGAGTACACACGCATAGAGCAGGAGCAGTGGGACGGCCTGGAGGAGATGATTGCCCTGTCGGTCGCCGACAACATCTACATCCTAGAGCTCGAGGTGAAGGAGGAGGTGGTCGAGGAGGAGCCTACCACCCCGGCTTGGAACTCGGCCTTGGTGGGGCGGGGGTGGACGTGGACAACCACAGTGCCATGCAGCCCATCCTCACAGCCACAGGTGCCACCCGCCCCAGCTTGGCAGCCACGGAGGGGTCGCCAACCCACCTTTGGCGGCCACCGCCCTACATCAACCTCACCTTGGATGACAAGGATGAGGACGACAACAACTGAAGACAACCATAGCGGCATCAGGTCTAGTTTTTATATTTTTTGTGTAAATTTCAAGTTTAATTTCAATGTGCAGTCGATGACTTCTGTGGGCTTTTTAAGTTTGTTGGTAATAGACATCATTCTTAATTTTTTGCAATGCCTTTGTTGTTTAAATTTAAGTTCAAGTCGGACAAATGCTTTGAAATGCGGCGGCCGGTTAGATGCACGGAAGATCACAAGCGGACACGAGCTTCCGTTTTGCCGACGAAAACAGACATAAATAAATCAAATAAAAGGACAGCCGTTTGTGGCCTTGCATTGGAGTTGGCCTCACGCTGGTGATGACCCCCCGGCACGAGCACTACTGCTGCTGGGACGCAAGACCTGGCATGAGTGCGGCAACGGCAGCCGGCGGCGATGGCCCATGACGGCAAGTAGCTTTTGGAGTGGCCGGTCGCGCTAAGTTCGAGTTGCCCCGAGAACCAAACACATCCTATAATGGCCAGGTTCGAATAATGGTAATGTTCAGACCTTAACCACAAAAGTCGAGGTTCAATGCAAAAAAAAAAAACTACTTAAAACCGATCTTTTGGCTACGTAAGTGTCCCTGCACTGTTGAACCCTTCATGCATGCAATTTGAATAATAATGGAATTTGGCTTAACCTTTAACTTCATTCATTCATGCATACCCTTGTCCTGGCAAGCAGACCTTACTAATCAAGTCACCAATTTGTACAAAGTAATCGGAAAAGAACCAGCAGTGCTATATTTGGCAGCATGTTATTCACTACCATTAGGAGAGCACTATTGACAATTTAACATCAATCAAAAAGAAAGAGAAAGAAATTATAGTAGAAGAGATGATACCAACACACGGATATCCAACAATATAGATATTATAAAAAAAAGGGTATGAGAAAAGCAAATTACAATTTGTACCACCTATAATTTAGACAAAAACCAAGTGGTGTCAAACTGCTATAACTAGTGGCTATTCATCGGCGTAAGTCCCGTGATCTGGGCGTACATGGATAACTTGCGAGACTCTCCTCATATAGCAAAGGGACCAACGGCAAGATGCGTGGATTTTCTCCCTGCAAAGGCACCTCGCTAGAGCACGTAAAATGCTTCCCTCGTGATTGCTCCGAACATGTGACACGCAGCACCTCGTCAAGATCATACAAGTTCTCAATTGTGCGCCTCACCGGATCATAAAGACCCATTTTCCTCCCTGTGTCGAGCAAGATTCTCCCGTCTTTGGGGTCAATAATCAACGGGACCACAACATTTTCCGCAGGGGAATAGCCTGGACAACCTTCCAAATAGATTTTATATGCTCTGTCGCATTGATCTTGCTCTAGCTTCCAAATATCTATTTCTTGTGCAACTGGATCTGCAAGGACAACACACAGTATTCCCTCTAGCTCGACCACAAATGCTTGATTAGGACTTGTGTCGCTCCACATTGCAATGGATGAAGGGCAAGGGATGACACCAAACCTCTCGTTTGCAACGTTCAACGAGACAATGGCCCTCTCATAACTCTGGCCCAACCTTGGCTCACTCATCCAATATAGAGCCCCTGACAAATAGGCCGGTGGCATGCCATTTAAGGGCAGAGGCGGTTCATGGTGGTCTTGGGCCGACGTGAGGTCAATGACTGAGCATGTCAAGAAATACTGACGAGATTTGAAGTCCTTGAGATGATAGAAAATCTGAACGACGACATGCTCCTGTGTCAACAAGTTGAATCCCAGGCCAGAATTCTTGTTGCCAACTGCAAAAGTGTGATCTTCTGGTGTACAAACATTGCCATGCATCATTGCGAGTACATGGCGGGGCACTCGGTGTGGCGGCACTATAGCAGGGTAGGTCAGGTGATAACTTGTGCAAGGATTGTATAGATAGTCCTCTATCTCACAACTTACCAGGTTCAAACCATGGCAAGGCTTAGAGCAAACCACCTTTCTGTCAAGCCAAGCGCCTTGGCGAAGTAATCTCTTAGAGGGAGCAAAGCTGAAACCCAATCCTCCAGTTCCCTTGCCAACAAACATTACTTTTGGCCTCTTATCCACATTGTTGTGCACATGGAAAGAGCGAATGAAGCCTCCACTCTCAATTAAGCTAAGCCACTGCTTACATACAAGTTTGAACTGCGCGACATAATCACCCGGGAGCCGGAGCAGGACCTCCTTGATCGCCATAGCTAGGGGAGTCGATAATGCCGTCTCTTGGTTTGTTTTGTGTACCGGAGCAAGACTCTCTTTGAATAAACTGAATCTGGGAGCAGATTGCTCATCAGCTTCATATAATGAAGTTTCCCTTGTACCGTCAATGGCCTCCAGGATCCCAGACGATGGGTCATAGGTAATCATCTTGTGTTTGGAAGTGGCCAAGATTACCTTGTCCGTTGATCCACAATCGCGAACAGAACCAATAACTCTAATAACCTGTGCGCTACTGATCAAATCTCCTGCAACGTTGTGCGACAAATCAATGCTATGCTGCAGTGACCAATCACTAGAGCTGTAGTTCCAAATCTCCAACATATTATTGTCTTGAGGATGAAGATCCCGAACCATACACAAGCGTTCACCAAGCTCCACCAAGTGCACTCCTCTTCGTGGTATCTCGAAAGGTGGTGACGGGACCCAGCCGAAGGTCTCATAGTTGAGAGAAAATGATAAGACAACAGCTCTTGGCCGTCTACAGAGAGCACCTGGGTAGATTAGCCAATGGAGAAATCCGTCTGCAAATACTGGCAGCAGCGGACCGACTAAGCTCCATGATGCCGTTGTAATGGCGGCCTGAACAAAACTGTAAAACCTGAAGGGCACACCTCCAGCAGCCGGTCTCCAGCGATCCCCTTGCTCGCCACCAAGGACGTACACCTCGCACCTGATCCTCTGCTTCTCTTTCAGTTCCCCGAGGAACAACCTCACCACCTTGTACTGCCTGGTGCTCGTGTCAAAACTCAAAACCGAGACCGGTGGTCGAGAAGATGGCATGCTGGCAAGGAGGCAGCCTGGTGACCGCCCGTGTGGCCGCATTGAATACGTAGTAGGCTGGCGCCAACTCGTCGTGCAAGAGGGTGAGGCCACGGCATGGCGAAGGAGTTAAGGCCGCAAAGTCGCCACACACGTCGTTGAGGGTGAACAGCGGGCAGTCGGTGGGGAACGAGCTTGAGTACACTCCTGTGGAGTCAAATGTCACTGACGGCGAGATGAATATGAGCTTAGGTGGCGCCGCCTCGACCTTGGCCATGTGGAGGCTGCAGAACTCCTCGGAGGAGAGCGCCGAGGCCCAGAAGCGGCACACGGCGCGGAAGCGCAGGATGGATTTGACGGGCAGCTGCAGGAGCACCTCCGTCGTCAGCTCATCCGGCAGCACCGACGCCCCAAACGATCCTACGACTACGCCCCTCCTCCTCTTGTTGACTTGGAGGCTTAGACCGGCGACTGGAACAGCTGAAACCATCTCAATACTGAAGAGTAAGGATCTGTTATCTTTGATGTGAAACAAAAGAACATCAACTGCGAGGAAATCTAGAAGTAAACGTTTGGAGCCGGGGCGCGGGCCGAACGCTCGGCCGGTCGCGCGCACATCGTTCAATTGTCTAGCGACGAACGTTCCAGTTTACACCACGTCATCCAGTCAGCCAGCGCTCACACACGTGAAGATGGTGGGACCACATACCGCTCGTGCGCAACCTTATCCCCTCCGATTTCTTTCTCGTTCTCTCTTTTCTCTTCCAGAGCATGCCTGGCAGGCCCTTTCCCCTGCTCCAGATCAGCGAGCAGCCATGGCCGGCTTTTACCCTTGCCAAGGCAAATCGCGGGGGAGGGCCACCACGCGCCATGTCCTTCCACCCACGTGAGAGGAAACCATGGCAGGGTGCTCCACGCTCGCGCAGATCTCCCGAGGAAGGAGGAGACGATGGAGTGGACGCCGGTGATGGCGTACCCCCGCGCGCAACTGGCGAGTGGTTCCTCGGCTACGGTGGAGTTGCAAGCGGCAAGGGGCAAAGCTGCAACCGACAAGCGGCGGAGCTGGAACCGGCCTAAGAAGGAGCTGGAAACAATGTTTTTTTTGCTGGAAAAGGTACGGCGTGTGACTGAGCTTCAACGCCCATTTTTTTGCTGGAAGCAGCGATTTGTTTTGTTGGAAGCAGCATTTTCTTTTGCTGGAACACTTCTTTCAAAGCTGCGAACAACTTTTTTTTCTAGAAGCAGTGATTTTTTGCTTTGTTTGAAGCAACAATTTTTTTCCCTCAAACTAGGGCTATTCAGAGCTACGACGATGGAACAACACACTTTTTTGCTGGAAGAGATGTTTCTTTTTGCTGGAAGCGTCACTTTGGATTGCTACTGTCGATGCATCACGACGAGCGGCAGAGCTTCATATCTGCAACGGGGACAAGAGAAAAGCTACGACAGATGAGGGAAAAAGCTACAACCAGTGTTTTTTTCTTGTCACCGATGTGTGGTTTTCTTTCACTGGGACGTACGACCTATGGTGGCGGACGGCGGCGCCGGCAACACGGTGATGGCTCGAGGTTGCAACCATTGTCATTGTTGCTACTACGGTGCACACGAATTGATACATCCGTTGTCTGTTTTGGCTACTACCATGAATGCACAGTCAACAGATTTTTTTCTTACGTTCGACGGCAGCGAATCGTCGGGGCGAGATTCGACGGCGAGCATTGGGGCCAGTGCGGCGACCCGTGGCGACGGGCCAGGGCCGGTCCTGATATTTCAGGGGCCCGTGGCGAAATTACAACCCGGGGCCTCTACTATATAAAGATAAAAGTAATAATCTCGTTTCTTTTTAGATTCATTCCTTTACCTAACTTATTATTGTCTATTGTTCCAAAATAAAACCAAAATTGTAAATAGTGTATTCCTTTACTTAATTAGACAAACGGCGGATATGATGCAGTACAATTGTAAATTTTGTACAGTAGCACCATATGAACAAACGGGCTATTGTAAACACTATCTACAATTTTGTATTGCTGACTGCTGCTGCATCATATGCGACACCTTCTAAGATCTGACCAACTAGAAAGAGGATGTTAGGGATGACCTTATAACTGGGGTGGCTTCGTCTTGCACATGAGAGGCATCTCACAAACGGGGGATAACACAACGGGACCGGGGATCTGGAGGAAGACCAGCCGGCCGCATGGCGGAGAGCGATCTACTCGGGGGAATAGGATCGTCGCGAAGCGGCGAACTCGCGATGGGAAGAAGGAAAACAGGGATTTCTCCGTGCGTCTAGGTCGATGCCTCCTTATGGTCTGGGCCATGGGCTCCTTGCGAACCCTGGAGGGGGCCCCTAGATTTGGGGGGCCCTGGGCGGCCGCCCCCCTGCCACCCCATCAGGGCCGGCCCTGCGACGGGCGAGAGCGCGAGGGTGGGTGCTTCGAGGTCGGTTGGTGTACTCGTCCATGAAGAGTGCGAGTAGGAAGAACGAGCAGGGGGGAGAAACAAGATCGTGCGGCTACGAAGTGCTTTTATCTGCGGTCCTCGTGTGACCGGCCTAAAGTTGGGCCAGCGCGCCGGCGCCTATTAGCTCCCAATCCAAAAGTGCGTCACCGACACCGACAGAAGGGGTCACAATCTTCCTGTCCTGGCTTGGACTCCTGTGACGAATGGAGGGGAATTCGATGGCAATATAGGGCGATAGGGGGGACTACTACTCTTTCTATATATATCGAGCAACGAAACTGAAACGGAACATGTATCTTTTCTCTTCGGATGATGAGTTGACTGAAACCGACTGGCTCTCCGATACAATATACTCCTACTATTATACTGTATATAACTATAATCCGGATTGCTTCCTTGGGCCACTCGGTTTTGGTAAGGGCCGGCTTTATTCCATGCAAAAAAAGGGGGGGGGGAGCTTTATTGATTCGAATAATGTTGGCTAAAAAAAACTTGATTCGGAAAATATAACGAGGCCGGCCAGTGCGATACTCCGAGTAGTTTTTTTTTGTATCAGAAATTAAATGACTCTGAATTCAATAAAAAAAGAGAAATTAAATGACTCTGGGTAATGCACATATGAATTTTTCCTATGTTGTCTTAACATAGCCGGTCCTAAACCCGGGTAAAGGATGAGGGTTGTGATAGTCTTGGCAAGCGAATGTAAAAACTCAGCCACTCTTATGGAGATGAAACCTATAAGATTTTCGTTGGGGCATAACCCTCTTAGCGACGCGCCACATCGGAACCCGGATGTGGTGAAAAATGGGCAAGGGCCGTGTCATCACCCCCAGGTGGCGCGCCATATCTTGATCCGGATACGGTGGCAAGTGAGTGAGGATCGGGTCGTCGCATCCTTAGTGGCACGCTACATTGGCGCCCGGATGTAGTGGAAAATGAGCAAGGGTCTTCGCATTTTACTGGACGAGTGCGAAGGGTAAGGAAGCTAGCCAAGCCTAGGAGGATTCGCTTAGGTAGGTGGAACGTAGGGTCTCTGACAGGGAAGCTTCGGGAGATAGTTGATGCAGCGGTGAGGAGAGGTGTGGATATCCTGTGCGTCCAAGAAACCAAATGGAGGGGACAGAAGGCGAAGGAAGTGGAGGATACCGGCTTCAAGTTGTGGTACACGGGGACGGCTGCTGCCAGAAATGGCGTAGGCATCTTGATCAACAAGTGCCTCAAGTATGGAGTGGTAGACGTTAAGAGACATGGGGACCGGATTATCCTTGTCAAGCTGGTAGTTGGGGACTTAGTTCTCAATGTTATCAGCGCGTATGGCCCACAAGTAGGGCACAATGAGAACACCAAGAAGGAGTTCTGGGAAGGCCTGGAAGACATGGTTAGGAGTGTACCGATTGGCGAGAAGCTCTTCATAGGAGAAGATCTTAATGGCCACGTGGGTACATCTAACATAGGTTTTGAAGGGGCGCATGGAGGCTTTGGCTATGGCATCAGGAATCTATAAGGAGAAGATGTCTTAAGCTTTGCCCTAGCCTACGACATGATTGTAGCTAAAATCCTCTTTAGAAAGAGAGAACTGGCCAACACTCTAGCCAGATTGATTTCATCCTCTCGAGAAGAGAAGATAGGCTTGCGTGCCTAGACTGTAAGGTGATACCTGGAGAGAGTGTTGTACCTCAGCACAAACTGGTGGTTGCTGACTTCCGCTTTCGGATTCGTGTCCAGCGGGATAAGCGTGCCAAAGTCGCTAGAATGAAGTGGTGGAAGCTCAAGGGAGAACTAGCTCAGGCATTCAAGGAAAGGGTCATTAAGGAGGGCCCTTGGAAGGAAGGAGGGGATGCGGACAATTTGTGGATGAAGATGGCGACTTACATTCGTAAGGTGGCCTCGGAGGAGTTTGGAGTGTCCAAGGGAAGGAGAAGCGAAGATAAGGATACCTGGTGGTGGAATGATGTTGTCCGGAAAGCGATTAAAGAGAAGAAAGATTGCTTCAGACACCTATACCTAGATAGGAGTGCAGACAACATAGAGAAGTACAAGATGGCGAAGAAGACCGAGTTGTTAGTGAAGCGAGGGGTCGGGCATATGAGGACCTCTACCAACGGCTAGGCACGAAGGAAGGTGAAAGGGACATCTATAAGATGGCCAAGATCCGAGAGAGGAAGACGAGGGATATTGGCCAAGTCAAATGCATCAAGGACGGAGCAGACCAACTCTTGGTGAAGGACGAGGAGATTAAGCATAGATGGCGGGAGTACTTTGACAAGTTGTTCAATGGTGAGAATGAGAGTTCTAGCATTGAACTGGACGACTCCTTGGATGAGACCGACACGTGTTTTATGCGGCGAATCCAGGAGTTTGAGGTCAAGGAGGCGTTAATGTTGGGAAACATAGCATGCAATTTCAAAAAAAATCCTACGCTCATGCAAGATCAATCTAGGAGATGCATAACAATGAGAGGGGGAGAGTGTGTCCACGTACCCTCGTAGACCGAAAGTGGAAGCGTTTAGCAACACAATAGATATAGTTGAACTTCTTCTCGTTCCGGCTGATCAAGTACAGAACGTATGGAACCTCCGAGTTATGCACACGTTCAGCTCAATGACATCCCACGAACCCTTGATCCAGCAGAGTGTCGAGGGATTAGATGAGTTCCGTCAGAACGACGGCGTGGCGACGGTGATGGTGAAGTGATCCACGCAGGGCTTCGCCTAAGCACTGCGAGAATATGACCGGAGGCGTAAACTGTGGAGGGGGGCACCGCACATGGCTAGGAATCAATATTGTGTGTTATAGCGGTGCCCTGCCCTCATATATATAGGTGGGAGGGAGAAGGAGCAGCCAAGGTGGCGCCCAAGTAGGAGGAATCCTACTTGGGGCCCTAATCCTATTCGGCTCCCCCTTTCCATATTTTCTGAAGGAGGGAAGGAGGGAGAGGAGGGAAGGAAGGGGGAGGCCGAATCCCTCCCCTTCCTTCTCTCTTCCCCTCTCCTAATTCAGCCTACATGGGGCGCACCAGCCCCTTAGGGGCTAGTCTGCCCCCTCTTGGCCCATTAGGCCCATGTAGCTTGCCGGGGATTGCCCGGAACCCCTTCCAGTGCCCCGATACGTACCCGGTACCCATGGAACACTTCTGGTGTCTGAATACTATTTCTATATAGGAATCTTTACCTCTCGGCCATTTCGAGACTCCTCATCATGTTTGTGATCTCATCTGGGACTCCGAACAACATTCGGTCACGAAATCACATAACTCATATCATACAAATCGTCATCGAACGTTAAGCGTGCGGACACTACGGGATCGAGGACTATGTAGACATGACCGAGACACCTCCCCGGTCAATAACCAATAGAGGAACCTGGATGCTCATAATGGTTCCCACATATTCTATGAAGATCTTTATCGGTCGAACCATTATGACAACATATGTTATTCCCTTTGTCATCGGTATGTTACTTTCCCGAGATTTGATCATCGGTATCTTCATACCTAGTTCAATCTCGTTACCTGAAAGTCTCTTAAATCGTTTCGTAATGCCCCATCCGGCAACTAACTCATTAGTCACATTGCTTGCAAGGCTTCTTATGATGTGCATTATCGAGAGGGCCCAGAGATACCTCTCCGATACTCGGAGTGACAAATCCTAATCTCCATCTATGCCAACCCAACAAACACCTTCGGAGATACCTGTAGAGCATCTTTATAATCACCCAGTTACGTTGTGATGTTTGATAGCACACAAGGCGTTCCTCTGGTGTCCAGGAGTTGCATAATCTCGTAGGCGGAGGAATATGTATTTGGCATGAAGAAAGCAGTAGCAATAAAATTGAGCGATCATTATGCTAAGCTAACAGATGGGTCTTTTCCACCACATCATTCTCCTAATGATTTGATCCCGTTCATCAAATTATAACACATGTCTATGGGTAGGAAACTTAACCATCTTTGATTAATGAGCTAGTCAAGTAGAGGCACACTAGGGACACATTGTTTTGTCTATGTATCCACACATGTATCAAGTTTCCGGTTAATACAATTCTAGCATGAATAATAGACATTTATTATGATATAAGGAAATATAAAATAACAAATTTATTATTGCCTCTAGGGCATATTTCCTTCAGTCTCCCACTTGCACTAGAGTCAATAATCTAGTTCACATCACCATGTGATTTAACACCAATAGTTCACATCGCCATGTGACCAATGATACGTCTCCAGCGTATCTATAAATTTTGATTGTTCCATGCTATTATATTACCCGTTTTGGATGTTTATGGGCTTTATTTTACACATATATATCTTTTTTGGGACTAACCTACTAACCAGAGGCCCAACCCGTATTGCTATTTTTTTTGCCTATTTCAGTATTTCGAAGAAAAGGAATATCAAACAGAGTCCAAACAGAATGAAACCTTTGGGAGCGTGATTTTTGGAACGAACGTGATCCAGAGGACTTGGAGTGCAAGTCAAGAAGCGATCGAGGCGTCCACGAGGGTGGAGGACACGCCCACCCCTATAGGGCGCCCCCCTATCTCATGGGCCCCTCGGGTGGCCACTCGACATACTTCTTCCTCCTATATATACCTACGTACCCCGAAAACATCCAGGGAGCCAACGAAAACAATTTCCAGCACTGTAAACTTTTGTATCCGCGAGATCCCATCTTGGAGCCTTCACCGGCGCTCCGCCGGAGGGGGAATCGACCACGGAGGGCTTCTACATCAACACCATAGCCCCTCCGATGAGTTGTGAGTAGTTTACGACAGACCTTCGAGTCCATAGTTATTAGCTAGATGGCTTCTTCTCTCTTTTTGGATCTCAATACCATGTTCTCCCCCTCTCTTGTGGAGATCTATTTGATGTAACTCTTTTTACGGTGTGTTTGTCGAGATCCGATGAATTGTGGGTTTTATGATCAAGTTTATCTATGAGAAATATTTGAATCTCCTCTGAATTCTTTTATGTATGATTGAGTTATCTTTGCAAGTCTCTTTGAATTATCAGTTTGGTTTGGCCTACTAGATTGATCTTTCTTTCCATGGGAGAAGTGCTTAGCTTTGGGTTCAATCTTGCGGTGTCTTTTCCCAGTGACAGCAGTGGCAGCAAGGCACGTATTGTATTGTTGCCATCGAGGATAAAAAGATGGGGTTTATATCATATTGCATGAGTTTATCCCTCTACATCATGTCATCTTTCTTAATGCGTTACTCTGCTCTTATGAACTTAATACTCTAGATGCATGCTGGATAGCGGTCGATGTGTGGAGTAATAGTAGTAGATGCCAGCAGGAGTCGGTCTACTTGTCACGGACGTGATGCCTATATACATGATCATGCCTAGATAATCTCATAATTATTCGCTTTTCTATCAATTGATCGACAGTAATTTGTTCACCCACCGTAATACTTATGCTATCTTGAGAGAAGCCACTAGTGAAACCTATGGCCCTCGGGTCTATCTTTTATCATATAAGCTTTCAATCTACTTTTATTTGCATATTTACTTTTCCAATCTATATTATAAAATACCAAAAATATATTTATCTTATCATACTATCTCTATCAGATCTCACTTTCGCAAGTGGCCTTGAAGGGATTGACAACCCCTTTATTGTGTTGGTTGCGAGTTCTTTGTTTGTTTGTGTAGGTGTGTGGGACTTCTGAGGAGCCTCCTACTGGATTGATACATTGGTTCTCAAAAACTGAGGGAAATACTTACGCTACTATTGCTGCATCACCCTTTCCTCTTCAAGGAAAACCAACGCAAGCTCAAGACGTAGCAAGACAGATTTCTAGCGCCGTTGCCGGGGAGGTCTTTGCTCAAGTCAAGACATACCAAGTACCCATCACAAACTCATCTCCCTCGCATTTACATTATTTGCCATTTGCCTCTCGTTTTCCTCTCCCGCACTTCACCCTTGTCGTTTTATTCGCCCTCTCTTTCCCAATCTCCTCTCTCTTTCGCTTGCTTTCTTCTTCTCTCTCTCTAGCCTTTTTCTGTTTGCTTGTGTGTTGGATTACTTATTTCCATGGCGCAAGATAATGCCAAATTGTGTGATTTCTCCAATACCAATAATAATGATTTCCTTAGTACTCCGATTGCTCCTCTTAATAATGTTGAGTCTTGTGAAATCAATACTGCTTTGCTGAATCTTGTTATGAAAGATCAATTCGCCGGCCTTCCTAGTGAAGATGCCGCTACTCATCTAAACAACTTTGTTGATTTGTGTGATATGCACAAGAAGAAAGACACAGATAATGATATTGTTAAATTGAAGTTATTTCTGTTTTCACTTAGAGATCATGCTAAAGTTTGGTTTTCGTCTTTGCCTAAGAATAGTATTGATTCTTGGAACAAGTGCAAAGATGTTTTTATCTCTAAGTATTTTCCTCCCGCTAAGATTATCACTCTTAGGAACGATATTATGAATTTTAAACAACTTGATCATGAGTGTTGGGGATATGACTACTGAGTTAAATCGCCCAGGAGGGGCCAGATTACACTCATAAGGAGTCCTGCATAAAGAACCCATGAAGACAAAGTACATGGCGCTTTAACTATGGAGGCTTAGAGGCCCAGAGCCCAATGGCGGATTAGGGCCCATAGTAGTAAACCGCCATACATGTATAACTTGTATTGTAAGTTAGGGAAAGGAAGAAACCGAGCCGGACACTTGTATGAGCCGGCCGCGGGATTCTGTAGACCGGCCGGGCGTCAACCTGTGTATATATAGGGACGACCCGGCGGCGGTTTAGGGACAAGAAACAACAGCTCGAGAGATAGGTAAAGCGGATTCGCTCCCTGCTCATCGAGATCAATCAATCCCACAACAACTGGATCGTAGGCTTTTACCTTCACCGCAAGGGGCCGAACCAGTATAAAATCCCCGTGTCCTTTGTCCGGTTTAACCCCTTTTTTTCTAATCTCGTTGCGATGGCTCCATGACTAAGTCCTTCCGTTAGGACATCTGACGTGTTAATTCCATGACAGTTGGCGCCCACCGTGGGGCTATCGCACGATGGTTTCGAGTTCTTAAAGGGAAACTCTGAAGGACTCAAAGGGTACGCGGTTGGCCGGATGACCAAGAGTCGTCGCAGCAAGCTCTACATCAGCGACGCAGGATGGGGCCCTGAGGCCGGCTCAATTGAGTACGGGTACTGGGTCCCCTTTGGCGGAATTCATTCCATCGGCAAGATCGGGGAACCGGGCCCTGAGCCGGACATCTCCACTGAGCTCGTCGAGACGGCTCAACGTGCGAGCCCTGCCTGGGTTCAGCCTGCTATGAAGCGTGCGTTTGTAGGATTCATCCACGGTGCGGGATCTGAACCGGTGTCCGATGGTGAGACGGTCATCTACTCAGATGGCGAATCATCCACTGGTGAAACCGAGTCGCTGTACCAATTTGAAGACGGCCGGATTGGGGGCTGTTCCGACGGCGACAGTATTCCAGACCCCTTTGAACCGCCGAACCGGGTTGCAATCTTCATGGTCGGAACACAGCCCACATTGCAATCTTCATCTACAGCAGCAATGATGTCCGGGTCAGCAGCCGCGGCAGGACGCCCTCCGCACCGACTGGCTCAAGTTCTTTCCGGTTTGTTGGATGCTTGGACGACCTTGTTAACCATAGCAGTCACCCCGGAGACGTAGGATCGGCATAATACAGAAGTTACCAAGCTGAAGGACCAGATAACGCAGGCCAAGGAGGACTTGGCAGCTGAGGAAGCCAGGATGGCTGAAGAACGGGCCGCCTTAGATGCTCAGTCACAGCAGATCCAGGCGCAGAATTACCGGCTTATGTTGTATCAGAACACGTCAAACGAAGTGCTGCGAAGGGAGTACCGATCTCGTCTGCCGCCGGTTTACGAATGACTGAATCTCTTCAATACGACGGGAGCCGGGCCAAGTAATCCGGCAGTAGTAAACCGGACCGAGGCACCTGGGGCAGCGCCGGATCAGCCACGGACAGCAGACCCGCCTCGACGGACGGATAACCCGCCGCAATACGTATCGAAGCCGCCAGGTCATTTTTCTAGCCCTTTGGATAACATGAATTCCGCGGCATCTTGCTTGGCAGCTATTTCGATGGAGGGTGATTCGCTGGCGGCGGTTGAGATGCGACGGGCCAGGGATCTTGTTCAAACCGCTGTTGTGCAGCAGCAGGCTTATTCCTATAGTCGAGACAGAATACATTCAACCCCCCGTCCAAGCAAAAGTTATAGCAGACACATGGACGAACCGGTTGTGTCAAGCAGTGCGCGGCACCGTGATGCCCCTCGAGGGCCTAATCCGGCGCGTGGTGATATGAATGCTCAGGATGTGGTGAACAACGGCAGAGTACGACGAGATGCAGAGTTAGCCGCGCAATTGGTAGCGCAGTATGCGAATCAACCCGCTCCAGTTCAGCCAGCGGCATCAGTTGAACGTGGATTGGCCTTTAGCTCTTGGGGGGTACCGTGCCTCACCCCGGCTCTGCGTAATGTGTGGCTGCCCAATGATTTCAAGGGTACGCGTAAAGTGCCTAATTATACCGCCGATCAAAGAGGCGTGGGTTGAGAGTTATGAGATGGCAATGGAGATGCTGGATGTGGATGAAGCAGCATGTGCAAAGTACTTCACCATGATGTTAGACGGAACGGCTCGCACCTGGCTGAAGAGCCTGCCTGTTAACTCGATCACTTCATGGGATGAGTTGAAGGCCCGGTTTATAGCGAACTTCAAGGATACGTGCAAACAACCCATGTCTATTGTGGATCTGGCTGCTTGTGTCCAGGGAGAAAATGAATCAACAACTCATTGGGTGCGACGGGTTTCGGAAATCCTGGATTCGTCGGGCCGCATCAATGCTGATACGGCAATCGTGAGCTTAGAGGGTAATTGCCGGTTTAAGTCACTGAAGATGAAGCTGGGATGGCTCAAGCGCCACTGCAACGATATGGGAACACTCATGGCAGCTCTAGTTAAGTATGCTGATTCTGATAACACCAAGGATCCCGATTATGACGAAGAGAAGTAGGAGAAGGGAAAGAAGAATACCGGTACAAAGGGACATCATAACCAAGCGAGCCACGGGAGCAACGGTAAGCGTAAAACGGACAATTCGGATTTTGTGGCTAACACCCGTATGCAGGGCAATGCGCAACGTCGTAAGGGTAAACTGCCCCAGCGTGTTGGAGGCATGAATCTAGAGCGCCTATTAAACCAGCCCTGCCCAAAGCACGTGACGAAGGAGGTTCTGGCCACGCACCTCTGGAAGGATTGTTTCATTATGAGGGAATTCAAAAACTCTGATCTCTTCCGGTATGATCAGGGTCCATCTGGTGGTTCCGGTCCAGGGTTCCACGGGTCGGGTTATGGTGGTGGCGGTTCAAACTTAGGATTTCAGAATAATCAGGGCAACCAGAACAACGAAGGTGGTCACAATCAACGGAATAATCAGGGGAATCAGCAGCAGTCGGGTTACTAGAGCAACTCGAAGCAGTTAAATGGTGGATAGTATCATGTCTTCACTACTAGTCTGTGCAAGCGCGATCAGAAGCTCCATAAAAGGGCAGTAAATTCTGTTGAACCGGCAGTGCCCCGTTATCTGTGCTGGTCTGAACAGCCCATTGTTTAGAGTCGGGAGGATCATCCGCCCCGGGTTGACAACCCTGGCCATCTAGCTTTGGTGGTTGCGCCACAGGTTGGAGGTTATAAGTTCACCAAAGTGCTCATGGATGGAGGCAGCAGTATCAATATCTTGTATTACGAAACCTTCCGGCGTATGGGGTTAATAGATAAGAATCTTAAACCGTCAAACACCATTTTTCACGGTGTGGTGCCTGGTAAATCGGCTTACCCGGTCGGTAAGATAGCTCTGGAGGTGGTTTTTGGTGATGATCATGACTCAAGATCAGAGACGGTGACCTTTGAAGTGGTTAAAATCAGAAGTCTGTACCATGCCTTGTTTGGACGGCCGGTTTATGCTAAATTCATGGCAAGGCCATGTTATGTCTATATGCAGCTCAAGATGCCGGGTCATAAGGGGACCATCACGGTTCACGGCAACTGCAAGATTGCTCTGGAGTGTGAGGAAGGTGATGCGGCTTATGCTGAGTCAGTTTGTGCAACGGAGGAGTTGAAGTTCTATAAGGACAATGTTGATCCGGCAGATATGACTTCTCTGAAGAAGCCTACTATAGAGCATGACTAGGCTTTGAAGTTCAAATCGGCTGATGAGACTAAATTGGTTGATTTTGTTCCTGGCGATTCATCCAAGCAGTTCAGCATCAGCGTCAACTTGGATCCGAAATAGGAAAGCGCGCTCATTGAGTTCATCCATGAGAACCGGGACATCCTTGCATGGAAACCTTCTGACATGCCAGGTGTACCGAGGGAACTCGCTGAGCACACTCTTAATATTGATCCGAAGTTCAAACCGGTCAAACAGTTTCTTCACCACTTTAACGAAGAGCAGCGTAAGGCCATTGGTGAAGAGGTAGCCCGGCTGTTGGCATCAGGGTTTATTGTGCAGGTGTTTCACCCTGAGTGGTTGGCTAATCCGGTGCTGGTACTTAAGAAAAATGGGACTTGGCGTATGTGCGTGGACTACATAGATTTCAACAAAGCTTGCCCAGCCGATCCCTTTGCCCTCCCTCGTATTGATCAAATCATTGATGCTACGGCGGGTTGTGAGCGTTTGAGTTTCTTGGATGCTTATTCTGGTTATCATCAGATCAAGATGGCAGTTAAGGACCAGGAGAAGACAACTTTCATCACTCCCTTTGGAGCCTTCTGTTATGTGTCTATGCCCTTTGGGCTCAAGAGTGCCCAAGCAACTTATCAGCGATGTGTGCAGAATTGTCTCCATACTCAGATTAGGTGCAATGTTCATGCTTATGTGGATGATATTGTGGTAAAATCCAGGGAAAAGGAGACATTGATAGATGATCTCAAGGAGACCTTTGACAATCTTCGGGTTTATAAGATGATGCTTAATCCAGACAAATGCGTCTTCGGTGTTCCGGCAGGCAAGCTCTTAGGTTTTCTGGTATCTAACAGGGCATTGAGGCTAATCCAGAAAATATTAAAGCTATTACGTCTCTCGCTAAACCAGCGTGTATCAATGATGTTCAACGTCTGGCGGGTCTTATTGCGGCTTTGAGCTGGTTTATCAGCAGATTGGGAGAGAAGGTGATCCCTCTATACCAGATGTTGAAGAAAACAAACAATTTTGTTTGGAATGATGCTGCTAATGCGGCGTTTGAGGGCTTAAATAAGCAGTTGGCTGAACCGCCGATTCTTGCTGCTCCGGTTGATAAGGAGCCACTGTTGCTATATGTGGCTGCTAATGCCCGGGCTGTCAGTGTCGCTATTGTGGTGGAGCGCAAGGAGGCTGGGAAGGAGTACCCGGTTCAAAGGCCGGTTTATTATATCAGCGAAGTGCTCATTGAGTCAAAGCAAAGATATCCGCATTGGCAGAAGCTGGTGTATGGGGTTTTCATGGAAAGCCGGAAGCTTAAACAGTACTTTAAAGGCCATCCCATCACAGTGATCAGTTCCGCTCCTTTGGGGGATATAATCCAGAACAGGGAGGCAACTGGCCGGGTTGCTAAGTGAGCTATTGAGCTTGGACCACACGGTTTGAAATATATGCCTCGAACAGCTATCAAGTCCCAGGCCCTTGCGGATTTCATCAATGATTGGGCAGAGTTGCAGGCACCGGAAGACAAACCGGACAGCACATACTGGACTATTCACTTTGATGGGTTGAGGCAATTGGAGGGCTCGGGGGCTGGAGTTGTCCTTACTTCCCCTTGAGGTGATAAACTTCGTTATGTTCTCCAGTTAATGTTTCCTTGTACTAATAATGCAGCTGAGTATGAGGCCTTACTCCACGGTCTTCGAGTAAGGAAATGAACTTAAGCCGGGTACGATGCTTTGGAGACTTCGATCTAGTGGCTCAGCAAGCTTACCGACGAGAAGTGGATATTGTTACTGGTTATTTCAAGGGTTATCAGGTTGAGCATATTGATCGGCGCAAGAATGAAGCAGCAGATGCTTTAAGCCGGCTGGGATCTCAACGTAAACCGGTGCCACCCAATACCTTTCTGGATATCATGCATAACACGTCTGTTAAGTTGCCTACAGAGGAGGACTTAGCTATTCCTGATCCGGAGGCACAGTTGGTGGCCTCTTTACATGTAATTCCAGATTGGACAGCTCCATATTTGGCGTATATGAACCGAGGCGAGTTACCAGAAGATGAAGTTCTGACCAGGCAGATAGTCCGGCGATCAAAGTCCATGGTTATTCACAATGGCGAGTTACATCACTGCAGTGTCTCAGGCGTGTTCCAGCGTTGTGTTTCTTCGGAAGAGGGCCAAGAGATTTTGCGTGAGATCCATGAAGGAGATTGTGGTCACCACACCGGTTCAAAATCCTTGGTTTCTAAAGCTTTTCGTCATGGTTTCTATTGGTTAACGGCTCATGCTGATGCTGAGGACCTGGTAAAGCGGTGTGACGCTTGTCAGAAGTTCTCACGACGAGCTCATGTTCCGGCTCAGGAGCTACGGATGATTCCAATCACTTGGTCGTTTGCTACTTTGGGGCTTGATATGGTAGGGCCTTTTAAGCGATCCAAGGATAAGAAGACCCACCTGTTGGTGGCGGTTGACAAGTTTACTAAATGGGTTGAAGCGGAGCCCATAAGCAAGTGTGACGCAGCCACGGCGGTTCAATTCATCAAGAAGGTGATCTTCCGTTTTGGTTTTCCACACAACATCATCACAGATAATGGCACGAACCTTCCAAAGGTGAGATGGAGGATTTTTGTCAACGAGAGCACATCCGGCTTGATGTGTTGTCTGTGGCTCACCCCCACTCTAATGGTCAAGCTGAGAGAGCTAATCAAGAAATCTTGAAGGGTATCAAGCCCCGGCTTATGGTTCCTTTGAAACGGACGCCGGGTTGTTGGATGGAGGAATTACCATCTGTGTTATGGAGCATAAACACCACCCCAAATCGATCTACGGGTTATACACCTTTCTTCATGGTTTACGGGGCAGAGGCGGTTCTCCCAAGTGATATTCGTCATGACTCGCCCCGGGTTGCCAGTTATGTTGAAGCAGACAATGAGCAAGCACGTCAAGAAGCACTGGACCTATTAGATGAAAAGTGGGACATGGCATTGGCTCGTTCGGCGGTTTATCAGCAAGACCTGCGGTGTTATCACAGCCGCCGGGTTAAAACAAGAACCTTTCAAGAAGGCGACTTAGTGCTCCGGCTCATCCAGGATTAGACCGATATGCACAAGTTATCCCCACCTTGGGAAGGGCCCTTTGTGGTCAGCAAGAATCTGCACAACGGATCATACTACCTCATCGACGTTCGAGAGCACAAAGACTCAAGCAAATCGGAGGAGGAGACCTGTCGGCCGTGGAACATCGCTCATCTACGGCCTTAGTACACCTGAGCCATAGGCTCCTATTATGTACATATTTTTACAATATATATATTATGATCAATAATATAAACCGGCATCCTTGCTACAAGCAGGGCCTTTGCCGTTCTTCCAATATTTCTTGGTTACGAGGGGGCTTCTGCTTATACAGCGAGGTCCTATTTGTTCATTAAACCAGCTATTCATGCCACAACAAAGCTTGGGAGCTTCACACCCAAGGGTCCAAAGAGAGTATTGTTGCTAAAGCACAACTCAAACATAGGCACCCATTGAGCACAGCTCACAAAGTTACTTGGGGGCTCTTTGTGCAAAGCAACAAAGAGTTTGAAAGGACCCTCAGCTTGGAAGCCTGGTGTATTCACCTAAAACCCCGGGTTAACCTGCCTTCATCAAGTAAGCCACTCCTATCCAGGTAATCCTGGTATGACCCGCCGAACGTTTGACAAGTCAATCTTATACAGACCCTGAACTTGTCAAAGTTAAAACTACGATTGGTTAATTGGAGGCCCATCTTAAAAGTCTTTGTCAAATGGTTCAACTCAGTGGCCTGGCAGCCCATGAAAAGCCTCGCATTTGGGCCTGGCAGCCCTTGAAAAGCCTCGACTACAAGGTTTTATTTGATTTTGTTTTTGCAAAGTTTTATCTCTTTTGATAAGGTTTTAAATTAAACCGGCGTCTGTTGACCTGGCCCGACTATAAGTCATTACATCAACCCGGTGTTTCTTAACCCGGCGTGGCTTTCAGTTATCAGCTATTAGCACATAATCAATTATGAACCGGCGTTTCTTAATCCGGTTTGATATTGACTATATGTCGCCAGGATGATCATCCGGTGTTTGTTATAACCCAGCATGGTTTATTATGCACCAGCACATCATGGTGGGAGTTTTCAAACACTCAAAATTTGGGTTATCACCCTTACTACACAAGTTGGTAAACCAACAAGGTGATTCAATAACACAAATATGATATATTTCATATTTCATTGCTTTACAACCTTGGTGATGAAAACTCTGGTTCTGTATTTTGCATCATAACTCATCTGGCGGTAAACCGCCAGGGCGTATTTAAAATTTTCAAATGCAGAAGGCAGGATTGTATAAAAGATACCAAGGCACATAAAGCAAGCATAGCAACAATCATGCCGGATTACAGTGTCAGGTAGTAGTGCACGATGGCAGAAGATCAAAGTATTTCAGCTAGCCTATTACAAGGCACTTTGATGCCCAAAAGAATAATTGTTTGTTGCCCAAAATGCTATATGCGGAAATTCAAAACGGCTGCCAGATTATGATTCGTCACCAGGTTGACGAGAAGTTGATGGATCATCTCGCGTTGGTTCAACCTCCTCCTCCTCACCCAGTGGCTGGAAGTTAATGGTGGTCCAATCAATCCTGGTTAAGGCTTGGAAGTTAGCTTCGTGACTTATAAGATTGGACGGTTCAACGTCAGGGGCATATGTGTGCTTACGGATTGGCGGGATAAGATTCTGCGCTTCTTTCACAGCTGCATCAACCCGTTTGTTGTCTGCATCATAGCTGGACCGATGAACAGACAAGTTAACCTCTTCGGCTAATTGGCTTGCCAGCGGGCGCATCTCCTTTGTCAGGACTTTGAGGGCTTCATTATCAAATTCTGACCCGTCTTCTTGTTCGCCAGGATAGCCCTTTGTGATATCTGCCGGATCAAGATCCGCAATCCAAGCTTTGGCCCGAGTCAGTGCTGTTAAAGCGCTAGCTCTTGCAGCAGATCGCTTTACCTCTTCTATCTGGGCAGGGGTCATAGATAATTTGGCCAACGTATCCTTGATCAAGGTTAGTGCCGGTTTATTGTATGAGGACACACAAATTACTCATTGAGCACCGGTATACATTTGTTCTATTAACGTATAGGCTGCTTTCAACTTCATCCGCATATCCGAGCCCAGATGAGCAACACGACTACCTGCAACGGTTTAAGAATTTGTTGTTAAACCGGCAACTTCAAAGATGTTTACGAAAGGTTCTTACAAAGAGTACTTACCAAATATTGCAGAAGTCATAGCATTGACTTGATGCTTTATCCCAGTTAGCTCTTCCGCCACCGGTTTAAGAGCTGCTTCGGCATCTTCAGCCCGCTTTAATAGAGCAGCCTTCTTGGTTTCCCAATCCGCCCGCTCTCTTTTAAAACCATCCTTTAATTGCTCCATGGCAGTTAAAGCGCCCTTCAGTTCATCTTTGGCCTTGGAGGTTTCTGCTTGCTGGGACTTGATATTTTCTTTCAGATCGGCAATTTGGGAATCTTTGTTGCTCATGTCAGCCCGCGAAAGACAGATGATGAAGATGTTAATATTTTTCTCAATGTCCCAAGTATATAACAAGTTATACACTTGGCACTTGGGGGCTAATGTGGATTGCTTCTTTTTTGACTATTATTTAAAGTCCCAAGGCTCAATACAAGTATTAATCTTGGCACTTGGGGGCTAATGCGTAATTGATCAACAAAATCAAAGGTGAAGGAATTCAACAAGGACAAGTTTTGAACAGAAAGTCCCAGTTCATCTTGAAGAGGTAAACTGGACCTTGGGGGCTACACAGTTGGTCTTTTTTATCCAAAGTCCTGGTTCATCTTGAAGAGATAAACCGGCCCTTGGGGGCTACAGTGGAGTTGATATACAATATAAGGAAAATTTATAAAGGGTTTGGAATAGAAGTTACCTCATAGCGTTCCTTCATCAAGTTGACTAAACCGGCCTCATAGTCACGGCTTGTATATAGGCGGTTTAGGTATGCAGAGTGAAGTTCTTGAGCGTTGAGATGAGCACAGCTTGACAGATCAGTCTTCCATTTGCCTTTCTCCACAGCAGCAGATTCCACTTTGGCACTGTGCTTTGACAAAGCGACAGGGTTGCCAGGAGAAGTGTGGCCAAACCCGGTAATCACAACATCATCAGTTGCTTTATTTGGGCTTGCCGGTTTATCCGAGGCTTTGGCTGGGCTCGGCGGATCAGCAGCTGGATTTGGAGGATTGGCAATTGGGCTTGGTGGATCGACACGAGGACTAGCCGTGTTAATTTCTGGCGGATCAACATAAGTGTCCTGACCTTGTGGTACAGGATCCTCCATAGCAATATCAGCATTTCCATCAGCACCTTCTGGGGTCCTCTCCGGTTCAAACACCTCAGTGGGAGCATTTGTTTGCACCTTCTTGCTGAATCAGGCTTTGGTGCAGCAAAATAGAAAACAGAGGTTAGTATGGTAAACCAGTGCAAGAAGGCAAAGCTAAAAATCATTATACTTACCCAGGGACGGTCTTGAGGGGAGGCATTTGTGTGGTTGATGAATCACCAAAGGATGAATTGGAAGTTACCTGATAATTCGAGTCAGACGGATTAAGAGGGTATCGTAAGTAACCCGCCAAGGGATAAGATTTGTTAGAATTACAAGAGACCTCTGCACGACGCTTCCGGATTGGGGTGTCTGGTAAACCGGAGGAAGTGACTTGCTGGCCACTATGCCGGGTTGTGCGACGAGTTTCAGGGTGTTGTGTCTTCAAAGAAAATTATGGATCCAAATAAGTGAGAGGATGTGAACGTTTCACTTTTCGGACTGTGCGACGGAGTTTTTGTACTGGCACAAGATCGGAATTGGAGGAAAGGGAGATTACCTCTACGTGGTCAGCACGGCTCGCTTCCGCATCATCCTGATAATGGTCGTTGTCAGTAAGATGTATGAAAAATGAACCAAGGGAGTCAAATTCTACCTCTGGTTCCGAGTCATCAACATCTTCGGGCGGATCAGAGGACTCGGCGGTTTTCTTCTTTGCTGGCCTATTTGTAGCCTTGCTCTTGGCACGAGGAGCTCTCACCGGTTTGTCTTGTGGTTTTGGCGGTTTGTCTTGAGTCTTCCTCTTCCAGAATGGATCTTTGGCATGTAAGAATAAACAAAAGGCTATCAGAAAAATGTTAAAGGGGAGACAGATTAAAAAGCAGAAAGACAAATTCTTACATCCGGCGGTTTGTTGGAGGCATAAAAGGGGCGCAGCCCGGTCTTGCTTCACTCAGATATCGGTTCATCTAGCATCTTTTTGACAGACTTAGTGACCTTGTCGTCAGTCATCTGAATTTCAGTGTGCCGTTGAGGACCTTTGACATCTCCGGTATATTCATGCATTAATCTGGTGCGGCGGCTTAAGGGTAGGATACCCCATGAAACCCAGTATACAAGGTCAATACCGGTTAAACCGTTTGCTAGAAGAGCCCGGAGATTAGCAAGCTGTGGAGCATATGTTTGTCATTCTCTGGCAGTAAGCCACTGAGGCAGTGGATGTTTATTGCTGAGTCAGTAAGCACGATAACCCGGCAGAGGATTTTCATCAGCAGGCGCAGTGTTCCAACAGTAGAACCATGTCTGATTCCAATCCTTGGGGTGGTTGTGATGTTTGGCATGAGGAAAATTGACTTCTTTCCTTTTTTGAATCGACACTCCGCCAAGTTCAGTATTAGGGCCATCAGAAAATTCAGTACGATGGTTCAAGTGGAAGAAGTCTCTGAAAAGTTCAACACTCGGTTCTTCTTGCAAATAAACTTCATAGAATGCTTGGAAGTTGCAAATATTGGACACATAATTCGGTCCAATGTCTTGAGGGTGGAGTTGGAAGCTGGCAAGCACATCCCGGAAAAACTTTGATCCGGGAGGGCTAAATCCCCGGTCCAGATGCTGAATAAACACAACCACTTCTCCGTCCTGAGGTTCAGGAGGGTTTTCAGTACTAGGGACTCTCCAATAAATGACCTCTACCCAGTAAGCTATTCTTATTTGATCCGGGAGGGAACCCAATTGCAAGAAGAGAACTGTTTGGCCATTTTTGATGACAAACTGTAAAGGAAGTTCAAATGACGGTTCAAGATTGATGCGCATAAACCGGTGTTAAACCGGGGGATTTAATTGGAGCATGTATGCACGTCAAACCGGATGCTGATGTTCAAGTCAAGATGGCGGTTTACGTGAGGGCTAATGGTACCTGGCGGATTATCATTTTCTAAAGGTTAAACCGCCTACAGTGGAAGAAACATATCCGAAATTTACTAAGTGCTGCAGAAATAGGTTTCACAAGATGGTGTTATAATTTTGGATCTACCGCGGTTCAGTAAAGAAAAAATTTTGAACCCTAAAATGGCGACAAGCAGAACAGCAAAGGTCCAGATGAGATCTATCCAGGAACGAAGAGATACTGTGGCGAGGCAGATTAAAGCTACAGCTTCGGCCGCAAAAAGAAGATGTCGGGTTTGTCTAGATTCAATGAGATGGTAAGGGAAAACATACGAGCACCGATGAACACTGATGAAGCATTGAAGAACCATGGAACCCTAATGCAGATCTGATAGTTGGGAAGATGAGTACTTACCAAGGCTGCGGGGTAGCGGAGGAGCGTCGCAGTGTTTTTGGTCAAGAACAGGTTGATGCAGCGGCCTTGTTGGTGTAGATGCAAAGGTCAACAGCGGCAGTGATGCTCGAGCTCTTTGGGGTCACGAGGAAGAAGAAGATGCGAAGAGGCAAGGGGGAGAATGGAAGGGACTCCCGGTCTTATTTATAAAGGCAAAGGGAAAACTGACATGCGCGAAAATCGAGGAGCCTAAAAAGGGAATATAAGGCACACTTGTCGCCTCGATCTTCGAAGGTCAATTAATACAAGAGGAATATAAATGACATTTTTATGCAGATGACGTCACGGTGGTTTATGACGATTGCAGAAGATGACGTCACGGCGGTTTACAAGATTAACATGAAAATGTCCAAATCAGAATTTCTCTAAGTTGAAGATTGACATGAACAGGTTCAAACCAATCTGGAGCCTAATGTTGGGGATATGAACACTGAGTTAAACTGCCCAGGAGGGGCCGGATTACACTCACAAGGAGTCCTGCATAAAGAACCCATGAAGACGAAGTACATGGTGCTTTAACTATGGAGGCTTAGAGGCCCAGAGCCCAATGGCGGATTAGGGCCCATAGTAGTAAACCACCATACATGTATAACTTGTATTTTAAGTTAGGGAAATGAAGAAACTGAGACGGACACTTGTATGAGCCGGCCTCGGGATTCTGTAGACCGGCTGGGCGTCAACCTGTTTATATATAGGGACGACCCGACGGCGGTTTAGGGACAAGAAACAACAACTCAAGAGATACGTAAAGCGGATTCGCTCCCTACTCATCGAGATCAATCAATCCCATAACAACTGGATCTTAGGCTTTTACCTTCACCGCAAGGGGCCGAACTAGTATAAACTCCCCGTGTCCTTTGTTCGGTTTAACCCCTTTTTGCTAATCTCATTGTGATGGCTCCATGACTAAGTCCTTCTGTTAGGACATCTGACGTGTTAATTCCATGACAATGAGCATGTTGCCCAATCTTGGGAAAGAATGAAATTGATGATTCGCAATTGCCCTACTCATGGTTTGAATTTATGGATGATCATACAAATTTTTTATGTCGGTTTGAACTTTGCTTCCAGATATCTTTTAGATTCGGCCGTGAGAGGCACGTTTATGGAAATCACTTTAGGAGATGCTACAAAACTTCTTGACAATATTATGGCTATTATTCTCAATGGCACACCGAAAGATCTTCTAGTAAAAAGTGCATGCTATAGAAGAAATTAATGTTTTGAGTGGAAAGATGGATGAACTTATGAAGTTGTTTGCTACTAAAAATACTCCTCTTGATCCCAATGATATGCCTTTGTCTACTTTGATTGAGAATAATAATGAATCTATGGATGTGAATTTTGTTGGTAGGAATAGTTTTGGAAACAATGCTTATAGAGGAAACTTTAATCCTAGACCGTTCCCTAGTAATTCCTCTAATAATTATGGAAATTCCTACAATAATTCTTATGGTAATTTTAATAAGATGCCCTCTGATTTTGAGAATAGTGTGAAAGAATTTATGATCTCTCAAAAGAATTTTAATGCTTTGCTTGAAGAAAAATTTCTCAAAGTAGATGATTTGGCTAGGAAAGTTGATAGACTTTCGCTTGATGTTGATTCTCTTAAACTTAGATCTACTCCTCCTAAGCATGATATCAATGAGTCTCTCAAAGCAATGAGAATTTCCATTGATGAGTGCAAGGAAAGAACCGCTAGATTGTGTGCTAAGAAAGATTGCTTTGTAAAGGCATGTTCTTCTAGTTTCAATAAAAATAATGATGAAGATCTTAAAGTTATTGATGTGTATCCTATTAGATCTTTGTTTTGCAATATGAATCTTAATAATAATGGAACTGGAGATGAGTCAACTTTAGTTAGAAGGCGTCCCAATAATTCAGAGTTTTTAGATCTTGATGCTAAATTTGGTAAAAGTGGGATTTGAGAGGTCATGACTTTAAATAGCATTGAACCCACTATCTCGGATTTCAAGGAATTTGATTATGATAATTTTTCTTTAGAAGGTTGTATTTCCTTGTTGCAATCCGTTGTTAATTCTCCTCATGCTTATAGTCAAAATAAAGCTTTTACCAAACATATCGTTGATGCCTTGATGCAATCTTATGATGAAAAACTTAATTTGGAAGTTTCTATACCTAGAAAACTTAATGATGAGTGGGAACCTACTATAAAGATTAAAATTAAAGATCATGAGTGTTTTGCTTTGTGCGATTTGGGTGCTAGTGTTTCCATGATTCCGAAAATTTTATGCGATATTCTAGGTTTCCATGATCTTGATGATTGCCCTTTAAATTTGCACCTTGCGGATTCCACCATTAAAAAGGCAATGGGATGGATAAATGATGTTACCATTGTTGCAAATAGAAATTTGGTGCCCGTAGATTTTATATTTCTTGATATTGATTGCAATCTTTCTTGCCCTATTATTCTTGGTAGACCTTTCCTTAGAACGATTGGCGCGATTATTGATATGAAGGAAGGGAATATTAGATTCCAATTTTCATTAAGGAAAGGCATGGAGCACTTTACAAGAAAGAAAATTAAATTACCTTATGAATCTATCATGCGAGCTACTTATGAATCGAATGCCAAAGATGGCACTACTTAGATCTATCTTCGCTTTTATGCCTAGCTAGGGGCGTTAAACGATAGCGCTAGTTGGGAGGCAACCTAATTTTATTTGTGTTTTTTGTTTTTGTTTCTGTTTAGTAATAAATTTTGCATCTACCTTATGTTTAGATGTGTTTTTATGTTTTAATTAGTATTTGTGCCAAGTAGAACCTATAGGATAACCTACAGTGATAGTTAATTTGATTCTGCTGAAAAACAGAAACTTTGCACGCACGAAATTAGTTTTGTTAAATCACAGAAACGTTCTTTTGCGTTTATTATTTTTTCTTCTGATCAATAGAAAAATTGTACAGGTCTTCCTATTTTGGTAGTATTTTTAGAGTTCCAGAAGTTTGCGTTAGTTACAGATTTCTAAATACTGTTCTGTTTTTGACAGATTCTGCTTTTTGTATGTTGTTTGCTTATTTTGATGCATCTATGGCTAGTATTAAGTGGTATGAACCATAGAGAAATTGGAATACAGTAGGTTTAACACCAATATAAATAAAGAATGAGTTCATTACAGTACCTTATGTGGTGGTTTTTCTTTCTTTCACTAACGGAGCTTATGAGATTTCCTGTTGAGTTTTGTGTTGTGAAGTTTTCAAGTTTTGGGTAAAGATTTGATGGACTATGGAATAAGGAGTGGCAAAAGCCTAAGCTTGGGGATGCACATGGCACCCCAAGATATTCAAGAATAGCCAAAAGCCTAAGCTTGGGGATGCCCCGGGAAGGTATCCCCTCTTTCGTCTTCGTTCATTGGTAACTTTACTTGGAGCTATATTTTTATTCGCCACGTGATATGTGTTTTGCTTGGAGCATCATGTATGATATTAGTATTTGCTTTTTAGTTTACCACAATCATCATTGCTGTACACACCTTTTGGGAGAATCCCACTCGATTGAAATTTATGAGAATACTCTATGTGTTTCACTTATATCTTTTGAGCTAGATAGTTTTTTGCTCTAGTGCCTCACTTATATCTTTTAGAGCACGGCGGTGGCTTAATTTTGTAGAAATTGCTAGTCTCTCATGCTTCACTTATATTATTTTCAGAGTCTTTTAGAACAGCATGGTATTTTCTATGGTTATAAAATTGGTCCTAGAATGGTAGGCATCCAAGTTGGGTATAATAAAAACTATCATAGGAAGTGAATTGGATGCTAAGATCAATTTGATACTTGATAATTGTTTTGAGATATGGAGGTAGTGATATTAAAGTCATGCTAGTTGGGTGATTATGAATTTAAAGAATTCTTGTGTCAAGTTAGCAAGTCCCGTAGCATGCACGTATGGTTAAAGTTGTCTAACAAATTTGAAACATGAAGTGTCCTTGGATTGTGCATCCTTATGAGTGGCGATCGGGGACGAGCGATGGTCTTTTCCTACCAATCTATCCCTCTAGGAGCATGCGCGTAGTGCTTGGTTTTTGATGACTTCTAAATTTTTGCAATAAGTATATGAGTTCTTTTGACTAATGTTGAGTCCATGGATTATATGCACTTTTACCTTTCCATCATTGCTAGCCTCTTCGGTATCGTGCATTGCCCTTTCTCACCTTGAGAGTTGGTGCAAATTTCGCCGGTGCATCCAAACCCCGTGATATGATACACTCTATCACACATAAACCTCCTTATATCTTCCTCAAAACAGCCACCATACCTACCTATTTATGGCATTTCCATAGCCATTCCGAGATATATTGCCATGCAACTTTCCACCGTTCCATTTATCATCATGACACACATTACTTTTGTCATATTGCCATTGCATGATCATGTAGTTGACATCGTATTCGTGGAAAAGTCACCATGCATAACTTTTCATACATGTCACTCTTGATTCATTGCACCATCCCGGTACACCGCCGGAGACATTCATATAGAGCCATATCTTGTTCTAGTTTTGAGTTGTAATTCATGTGTTGTAATCAATAAAAGTGTGATGATCATCATTATTAGAGCATTGTCCCAAAAAAGGCCAAAAGAAAAAAAAAGAAAGGCCCAAAAAAGGAAGAAAAAAAGAAAAAAAAGAACATAAATAAAAAGGGGCAATGTTACTATCTCTTTTTCCACACTTGTGCTTCAAAGTAGCACCATGTTCTTCATATAGCGAGTCTCATATTTTGTGCTTCAATGTAGCACCATGTTCTTCATATAGAGAGTCTCATATGTTCTCACTTTCATATACTAGTGGGAATTTTTCATTATAGAACTTGGCTTGTATATTCCTACGATGGGCTTCCTCAAATGCCCTAGGTCTTCGTGAGCAAGCAAGTTGGATGCACACCCACTAGTTTTCTTTTGTTGAGCTTTCATTCATTTATAGCTCTAGTGCATCCGTTGCATGGCAATCCCTACTCCTCATGTTGACATCAATTGATGGGCATCTCCATAGCCCGTAAATTATCCTCGTCAATGTGAGACTTTCTCCTTTTTTGTCTTCTCCACACAATCCCCATCATCATATTCTATTCCACCCATAGTGCTATATCCATGGCTCACGCTCATGTATTGCGTGAAAGTTTAAAAAGTTTGAAATTATTTAAGTACGAAACAATTGCTTGGCTTGTCATCGGGGGTGTAGAATTTGGGAACATTTTTTGTGTGACGAAAATGAAGCATAGCCTAACTATATGATTTTGTAGGGATGAACTTTCTTTAGCCATGTTATTTTGAGAAGACTTGATTGCTTTGATTAGTATGATTGAAGTATTACTATTTCTTATGTCAATATGAACTTTTATTTTGAATCATTTGGATCTGAACATTCATGCCACAATAAAGAAAATTACATTGAGAATTATGCTAGGTAGCATTCCACATCAAAAATTCTGTTTTTATCATTTACCTACTCGAGGACGAGTAGGAATTAAGCTTGGGGATGCTTGATATGTCTCCAATGTATCTATAATTTTTTATTGTTCCATGCTATTATATTACCCGTTTTGGATGTTTATGGGATTTATTTTACACATTTATATCATTTTTGGGACTAACCTACTAACCGGAGGCCCAGCCCGTATTGCTGTTTTTTTAACTATTTCAGTATTTCGAAGAAAAGGAATATCAAACGGAGTCCAAACGGAATGAAACCTTCGGGAGCGTGATTTTCGGAACAAACGTGATCCAGAGGACTTGGAGTGCAAGTCAAGAAGCGATCGAGGCGGTCACGAGGGTGGAGGGCGCGCCCACCCCTACAGGGCGCGCCCCCTATCTCGTGGGCCCCTCGGGCAGCCACCGACGTACTTCTTCCTCCTATATATACCTACGTACCCCGAAAACATCCAGGGAGCCAACGAAAAACAATTTCCACCACCGTAACCTTCTGTATCCGCGAGATCCCATCTTGAAGCTTTCGCCGGCACTCTGCCGGAGGGGGAATCGACCACGGAGGGCTTCTACATCAACACCATAGCCCCTTCGATGAGTTGTAAGTAATTTACCACAGACCTTTGGGTCCATAGTTATTAGCTAGATGGCTTCTTCTCTCTTTTTGGATCTCAATACCATGTTCTCCCCCTTTCTTGTGGAGATCTATTTGATCTAACTCTTTTTGTGGTGTGTTTGTCGAGATCCGATGAATTGTGGGTTTTATGATCAAGTTTATCTATGAGAAATATTTGAATCTCCTCTGAATTCTTTTATGTATGATTGAGTTATCTTTGCAAGTCTCTTCGAATTATCAGTTTGGTTTGGCCTACTAGATTGATCTTTCTTGCCATGGGATATGTGCTTAGCTTTGGGTTCAATCTTGCGGTGTGCTTTCCCAGTGACATCAGGGCAGCAAGGCACGTATTGTATTATTGCCATCGAGGATTAAAAAATGGGGTTTATATCATATTGCATGAGTTTATCCCTCTACATCATGTCATCTTCTTAATGTGTTACTCTGTTCTTATGAATTTAATACTCTAGATGCATGCTGGATAGCGGTCGATTTGTGGAGTAATAGTAGTAGATGCAGGCAGGAGTCGGTCTACTTGTCACGGACGTGATGCCTATATACATGATCATGCCTAGATAATCTCCTAATTATTCGCTTTTCTATCAATTGCTCGACAGTAATTTGTTCACCCACTGTAACACTTATGCTATCTTGAGAGAAGCCACTAGTGAAACCTATGGCCCCGGGGTCTATGTTTTATCATATAAGCTTTCAATCTACTTTTATTTGCATCTTTACTTTTCCAATCTATATTATAAAATACCAAAAATATATTTATCTTATCATAATATCTCTATCAGATCTACTTTCGCAAGTGGCCTTGAAGGGATTGACAACCCCTTTATTGCATTGGTTGCGAGTTCTTTGTTTGTTTGTGTAGGTGTGTGGGACTTCTGAGGAGCCTCCTACTGGATTGATACCTTGGTTCTCAAAAACTGAGGGAAATACTTACGCTACTATTGCTGCATCACCCTTTCCTCTTCAAGGAAAACCAACGCAAACTCAAGACGTAGAAACCAACACCTAGAGGGTTTACTAGAGTCAATAGTCTAGTTCACATCCCTATGTGATTAACACCCAAAAGAATACTAAGGTGTGATCATGTTTTGCTTGTGAGAGAAGTTTAGTCAACAGCTCTGCCACATTCAGAGCCGTATGTATTTTGCAAATTTTCTATGTCTACAATGCTCTGCATGGAACTACTCTAGCTAATTGCTCCCACTTTCAATATGTATCCAGATTGAGACTCAGAGCCATCCAGATCAGTGTAAAAGCTTGCATCGACGTAAATCTTTACGATGAACTCTTTATCACCTCCATAACCAAGAAATATTTCCTCAGTCCTCTTAGGTAACTAAGGATAACATTGACCGTTGTCCAGTGATCCACTCCCGGATCACTATTGTGCCCCTTGCCAAACTCATGATAAGGTACACAATAGGTCTGGTACACAGCATAGCTTACTTTATAGAACCTATGGCTGATGCATAGGGAATGACTTTCATTCTCTTTGTATTTTCTGCTGTGGTCGGGTTTTGAGTCTTACTCAACTTTACACATTGTAGCACAGGGAAGAACTCCTTCTTTGACTATTCCATTTTGAACTACTTCAAAATCTTGTCAGGGTATGCACTCATTGAAAAATCTTATCAAGCGTCTTGATCTTATCTCTATAGATCTTGATGCTCAATATGTAAGTAGCTTCACCAAGGTCTTTCTTTGAAAAAACTCCTTTCAAACTCTACTTTATGCTTTCCAGAAAATTTTACATCATTTTCGATCAACAATATGGCATTCACATATACTTATCACAAAGGTTGTAGTGCCCCACTCACTTTGTTGTAAATGCAGGCTTCACCGCAAGTTTGTATAAAACTATTTGCTTTGATAAACTCATCAAAGTGTATATTCCAACTCCGAGATGCTTGCACCAGTCCATAGATGGATCGCTTGAGCTTACATATTTCGTTAGCACCTTTAGGATTGACAAAACCTTTTGGTTGTATCATATACAACTCTTTTTTAATAAATCCATTAAGGTATGTAGTTTTGATATCCATTTGCTAGATTTCATAAAATGCGGCAATTGCTAACATGATTCGGACAGACTTAAGCATCGATACGAGTGAGAAAATCTCATCGTAGTCCACACCTTGAACTTGTCGAAAACCTTTTGCGACAATTCAAGCGTTGTAGATAGTAACACTACCATCACCCTCTGTCTTTCTCTTAAAGATCCATTTATTCTCTATGGGTCGCCAATCATCGGGCAAATCAACCAAAGTCCATACTTTGTTCTCATACATGGATCCTATATCAGATTTCATGGCCTCAAGCCATTTATCGGAATCTGGGCTCATCATAGCTTCTTCATAGTTCATAGGTTCATCATTGTCAAGCAACATGACTTCCAGAATAGGATTGACATACCACTCTGGTGCGGATCGTGCTCTAGTTGACCTACGAGGTTCTGTAGTAAATTCATCTGAAGTTTCATGATCATTATCATTAGCTTCCTCTCTAGTTGGTGTAGGCATCATGGGAATGGATTTCTCAGATGGGCTACTTTCCAAATTGAGAGAAGGTACAATTACCTCGTCAAGTTCTAGTTTCATCCCAACCACTTACTTCGAGAGAAAAATCCTTCTCTAGAAAGGTTCCATTCTTGGCAACAAAGATCATGCCTTCAGATCTGTGGTAGAAGGTGTACACAATTGTTTCCTTAGGGTATCCTATGAAGACGCACTTCTCCGATTTGGGTTCGATCTTATCAGGCTGAAGCCTTTTAACATAAGCATTGCGCCGCAAACTTTAAGAAACGACAGCTTAGGTTTGTTTCCAAACCACAGTTCATACGGTGTCGTCTCAACGGATTTTGACGGTGCCTTGTTTAATGTGAATGCAGTTGTCTCTAACGCATAACCCCAAAATGATAGTGGTAAATCAGTAAGAGACATCATAGATCGCACCATATCCAATAAAGTACGGTTACAATGTTCGGACACACCATTACGCAGTGGTGTTCCAGGTGGTGTGAGTTGTGAAACTATTCCACATTGTTTTAAAAGAAGGCCAAACTCGTAACTCAAATACTCTCCTTCACTATCAGATCGTAGAAACTTTATTTTCTTGTTACAATGATTCTCCACTTCACTATGAAATTCTTTGAACTTTTCAAATGTTTCAGACTTGTGTTTCATTAAGTAGATATACCCATATCTGCTCAAATCATCTGTGAAGGTCGGAAAATAACGATACCTGCCACTAGCCTCAACACTCATCGGACCACATACGTCGGTATGTATTATTTCCAATAAGTCATTGGCTCGTTCCATTGTTCCTGAGAACAGAGTTTTAGTCATGTTGCCCATGAGGCATGGTTCGCGAGTATCAAATGATTCATAATCAAGTGATTCCAAAAGTCCATCTGCATGTAGTTTCTTCATGTGCTTTATACCGATTTGACTTAAACGGCAGTGCCACAAATATGTTGCACTATCATTATCAACTTTGCATCTTTTGGCATCATTATTATAAATATGTGTATCATCATGATCGAGAATCAACAAACCATTAACACTGGGTGTATGACCATAGAAGATTGTATTCATGTAAACAGAATAACAATTATAATGTGTCTTAAATGAATAACCGTATTGCAATAAACATGATCTAATCACATCCATGCTCAACGCAAACACAAAATAACATTTATTTTGGTTCAACACTAATCCCGAAAGTATAGGGAGTGTGCGATGATGATCATACCAATCTTGGAATCACTTCCAACACACATCGCCACCTCGCCATTAACTAGTCTCTGTTCATTTTGCAACTCCGGTTTTGAGTTACGAATCTTTAGCAACTGAACTGGTATCAAATACCTAGGGGTTACTATGAACACTAGTAAAGTACACATCAATAACATGTATATCAAATATACCTTTGTTCACTTTGCCATCCTTCTTATCCGCCAAATATTTGGGGTAGTTTCGCTTCCAGTAACCATTTCCTTTGAAGTAGAAGCACTCAGTTTCAGGCTTAGGTCCAGCTTTGTGTTTCTTCACGGGAGTGACAACTTGCTTGTCATTCTTCTTGAAGTTCCCTTTCTTTTCCTTTGCCCTTTTTCTTGAAACTAGTGGTCTTGTTAACCATCAACACTTGATTCTCTTTCTTGATTTCTACCTTCGGCGATTTCAGCATCGCGAAGAGCTCGGGAATCTTTTTCGTTATCCCTTGCTCATAATAGTTCATCACGAAGTTCTAGTAGCTTGGTGATAGTGACTAGAGAACTCTTTCAATCACTATCTTATCTGGAAGATCAACTCCCACTTGATTCAAGCGATTGTAGGGCGCAGACATTCTGAGCACATGCTCACTAGATGAGCTATTCTCCTCCATCCTATAGGCAAAGTACTTGTCAGAGATCTTATACCTCTCGACACGGGCATGAGTCTGAAATACCCAATTCAGCTCTTGGAACATCTCATATGCTCTGTGGCGTTTAAAATGTCTTTGAAGCCCCGATTCTTAGACGTAAAGCATGGTGCACTAAACTATTAAGTAGTCTTCACATCAAGCTTTCCAAATGTTCATAACGTCTGCATCTGCTCATGCAATAGGTCTGTCACCTAGCGGTGCATCAAGGACATAATTCTTCTGTGCAGGAATGAGGATAATCCTCAGATCACGGACCCAGTCCACATCATTGCTAATGTCATCTTTCAACTTAGTTTTCTCTAGGAACATATCAAAAAACATAGGGGAGCTACAAACGTGAGCTATTGATCTACAACATAATTTGCTAATACTATCACGAATAAGTTCATGACAAATTAAGTTCAATTAATCATATTACTTAAGAACTCCCACTTAGATAGACATCCCTCAAGTCATCTAAATGATACGTGATCCAAATAAATTAAACCATGTCCGATCATCATGTGAGATGGAGTAGTCATCAATGGTGAACATCTCTATGTTGATCATATCTACTATATGATTCACATTCGACCTTTTGGTCTCCAGTGTTCCGAGGCTATGTCTGTACATGCTAGGCTCGTCAAGTTTAACCCGAGTATTCCGCATGTGCAAAACTGGCTTGCACCCGTTGTATTTGAACGCAGAGCCTATCACACCCGATCATCATGTGGTGTCTCAGCATGAAGAACTTTCGCAACGGTGCATACTCGGGGAGAACACTTATACCTTGAAATTTTAGTTAAGGGATCATCTTATAATGCTACCACCGTACTAAGAAAAATAAGATGAATAAAGATAAACATCACATGTAATCAAAAATATGTTACATGATATGGTCATCATCATCTTGGGCTTTTGATCTCCATCTCCAAAGCATCGTCATGATCTCCGTCGTCACGAGCTTGAGACCATGATCTCCATCGTAGCGTCGTGGTCGTCTCACCAACTATTGCTTCTACGACTATTGCTACCGCTTAGTGATAAAGTAAAGCAATTACATGGTGTTTGCATTTCATACAATAAAGCGACAACCATAAGGCTACTGCCAGTTGCCGATAACTTCTACAAAACATGATCATCTCATACAACGACGCATATCACATCATGTCTTGACCATATCACATCACAACATGCCCTACAAAAACAAGTTAGATGTCCTCTACTTTGTTGTTGCAAGTTTTACGTGGCTGCTACGGGCTTCTAGCAAGAACCGTTCTTACCTACGGCACAAAAACCACAATGGTGATTTATCAAGTTTGTTGTTTTAAACTTCAATGAGGAGCAGCCGCAGTCAAATTAGATTCAACTAAAGTTGGAGAAATAGACACCCGCCAGCCACCTTTATGCAAAACTTGTTGCATGTCCATCGGTGGAACCGGTCTCATGAACGTGGTCATGTAAGGTTGGTTCGGGCCGCTTCATCCAACAATACCGCCGAATCAAAATAAGACATTAGTGGTAAGCAGTATGATGATCGCCGCACACAACTCTTTGTGTTCAACTAGTGCATATCATCTACGCATAGACCTGGCTCGGATGCCATTGTTGGGAAATGTAGCATGCAATTCCAAAAATTTCCTACGCTCACGCAAGATCTATCTAGGAGATGCATAAAAATGAGAGGGGGAGAGTGTGTCCACGTACCTTCGAATACCAAAAGCAGAAGCGTTTAGCAACGCGGTTGATGTAGTCGAACTTCTTCTAAGCCTGACCGATCAAGTAGAGAATATACGCCACCTCCGAGTTCTACACACTTTCAGCTCGATAATGTCCCACGAACCCTTGATCCAGCAGAGTGTTGAGGGAGTAGATGAGTTCTCTCAGCACGACAGCGTGGCGACGGTGATGGTGAAGTGATCCGCGCAGGGCTTCGCCTAAGCACTGCGAGAATATGACCGGAGGCGTAAACTATGGAGGGGGGCGCCACACACGGCTAGGAATCAATATTGTGTGTTCTAGCGGTGCCCTGCCCTCATATATATAGTTGGGAGGGAGAGGGAGCAGCCAAGGGGCGCCCAAGTAGGGGGAATCCTACTTGGGGCCCTAATCCTATTCGGTTCCCCCCTTTCCATACCTTCCGAAGGGGGAGGAAGGAGGGAGGACGGAAGGAAGGGGGAGGCCAAATCCCTCCCCTTCCTTCTCTCTTCCCCTCTTTCCTTCCCCTCTCCTAATTCATCCTACATGGGGCGCACAAGCCCCTTAGGGGCTGGTCTGTCAACCTCTTGGCCCATTAGGTCCATGTAGTTTGTCGAGGGTTGCCCGGAACCCCTTCTGGTGCCCCGATACCCGATACGTACCCGGTACCCCCGAAACACTTCCGGTGTCCTAATATTGTCGTCCTATATATGAATCTTTACCTATCAACCATTCTGGGACTCCTCATCACGTACATGATCTCATTTGGGACTCCAAACAACATTCGGTCACCAAATCACATAACTCATATAATAGAAATCGTCATCGAGCGTTAAGCGTGCAGACCCTACGGGATCAAGAACTATGTAGAGATGACTGAGACACCTCTTTGGTCAATAACCAATAGCGGAACCTAGATGCTCATATTGGTTCCCACATATTCTACGAAGATCTTTATCGGACTAACCGTTATGACAACATACGTTATTCCCTTTGTCATCAGTATGTTACTTTCCCGAGATTCGATCGTTGGTATCTTCATACCTAGTTCAATCTCATTACCGGCAAGTCTCTTTACTCATTTTGTAATGAATCATCCCGCAACTAACTCATTAGTCACATTGCTTGCAAGGCTTCTTATGATGTGCATTACCGAGAGGGCCCAGAGATACCTCTCCGACACTCAGAGTGACAAATCCTAATCTCGATCTATGCCAACCCAACAAACACCTTCGGAGATACCTATAGAGCACCTTTATAATCACCCAGTTATGTTGTGACATTTGATAGCACATAAGGTATTCCTCCGGCGTCCGGGAGTTGCATAATCTCATAGTCGGAGGAATATGTATTTGACATGAAGAAAGCAGTAGCAATAAAACTGAGCGATCATTATGCTAAGCTAAAGGATGGGTCTTGTCCATCACATCATTCTCCTAATGATGTGATCCCATTCATAAAATGACAACACATGTCTATGGTTAGGAAACTTAACCATCTTTGATTAACGATAGTCAAGTCGAGGCATGGTAACCCACAAGTGTAGGGGATCGCAACAGCTTTCGTGGGTAAAGTATTCAACCCGAATTTATTGATTCGACACAAGGGGAGCCAAAGAATATTCTTGAGTATTAGCAGTTGAGTTGTCAATTCAACCACACCTGGATAACTTAGTATCTGCAGCCAGGTATTTAGTAGCAAAGTAGTATGATAATAAAGGTAACGGTGGCAAAAGTAAAGATAATAGTTTTTGGGTTTTCGTAGTAGTTGTAACAGTAGCAACGGAAAAGTAAATAAGCGAAGAACAGTATGTGAAAAGCTCGTAGGCAATGGATCAGTGATGGATAATTATGCCGGATGTGATTCCTCATGTAAAAGCTATAACATAGGGTGACACAGAACTAGCTCCAGTTCATCAATGTAATGTAGGCATGTATTCCGTAAATAGTCATACGTTCTTATGGAAAAGAACTTGCATGACATCTTTTGTACTACCCTCCCGTGGCAGCGGGGTCCTAGTGGAAACTAAGGGATATTAAGGCCTCCTTTTAATAGAGAACCGGAACAAAGCATTAGCACATAGTGAATACATGAACTCCTCAAACTACGGTCATCACCGAGAAGTATCCCGATTATTGTCACTTCGGGGTTGTCGGATCATAACACATAATAGGTGACTATAGACTTGCAAGATAGGATCAAGAACACACAAATATTCATGAAAACATAGTAGGTTCAGATCTGAAATCACGGCACTCGGGCCCTAGTGACAAGCATTAAGCATAGCAAAGTCATAGCAACATCAATCTCAGAACATAGTGGATACTAGGGATCAAACCCTAAAAAAACTAACTTGATTACATGGTAAATCTCATCCAACCCATCACCGTCCAGCAAGACTACGATGGAATTACTCACGCACGGCGGTGAGCATCATGAAATTTGTGATGGAGGATGGTTGATGATGACAACGGCGATGAATCCCCCTCTCCGGAGCCCCGAACGAACTCCAGATCAGCCCTCCCGAGAGAGTCTAGGGCTTGGCGGAGGCTCCATGTCATAAAACGTGATGAAACTTTCTCTCTGATTTTTTTCTCCCCAAACGGTAATATATGGAGTTGGAGTTGAGGTCGATGGAGGTCCAGGGGGGCCACGAGATAGGGGGACGCGCCCAGGGGGAGGGGGCGCGCCCCCTGTCGCATGGACAGGGTGTGGGCCCCTGGCTTGATTCTTTTGCCAATATTTTATATATTTTCCAAAAAGTGCCTCCGTGGATTTCCAGGACATTCCAAGAACTTTTCTTTTCTACACATAAAACAACTTCATGGTAGTTCTACTGAAAACAGCGGCAGTCCGGGTTAGTTTCATTCAAATCATGCAAGTTAGAGTCCAAAACAAGGGCAAAAGTGTTTGGAAAAGTAGATACGTTGGAGACGTATCAACTCCCCCAAGCTTAAACCTTTGCTTGTCCTCAAGAAATTCAGTTGATAAACTGAAAGTGATAAAGAAAAACTTTTACAAACTCTGTTTGCTCTTGTTGTTGTAAACATGAAAAGCCAGCATTCAGGTTTCAGCAAATATTATGAACTAACCATACTCACAATAACACTTAGGTCTCACAATTACTCATATCAATAGCATAATCAGCTAGCGAGCCATAATAATAAAACTCGGATGAAAACACTTTCTCAAAACAATCATAACATGATATAACAAAATGGTATCTCACTAGCCCTTTCTAAGACCGCAAAACATAAATGTAGAGCACCTTTAAAGATCAAGGACTGACTAAACATTGTAATTCATGGTAAAAGAGATCCAGTCAAGTCATACCCAATATAAACCAATAGTAATGAATGCAAATGACAGTGTGCTCTCCAGCGGGTGCTTTTTAATAAGAAGGGTGATGACTCAACATAAAACTAAATAGATAGGCCTTTCGCAGAGGGAAGCAGGGATGTGTAGAGGTGCCAGAGTTCAATTTTAAAATAGAGATTGAATAACATTTTGAGCGGCATACTTTTGGTGTCAACGCAACAATTATGAGATGGTTGTATCTTCCATACTACATGCATTATAGGCAGTTCCCAAACATAATGGTAAAGGTTTATACTCCCCCAACCACCAACAAGCATCAATCCATGGCTTGCTCGAAACAACGAGTGCCTCCAACTAACAACAGCCCTGGGGGAGTTTTGTTTAATTATTTTGATTTTCTTTGATCTTTTTGGATCATGGGACTGGGCATCCCGGTTACCGACCCTTTCTCGTGAATGAGGAGCGGAGTCCACTCCTCTTGAGAATAACCCACCTAGCATGGAAGATATAGGCAGCCCTAGTCGTAACATGAGCTGCTCGAGCATACAAAACAAAATTTCATTTGAAAGATTGGAGTTTGGCACATACAAATTTACTTGGAACGGCAGGTAAATACCGCATATAGGAAGGTGTAGTGGACTCATATGGAACAACTTTGGGGTTTAAGGAGTTTGGATGCACAAGCAGTATTCCCGCTTAGTACAGGTGAAGGCTAGCAAAAGACTGGGAAGCGACCAACTGAGAGAGCGACAACAGTCATGAACATGTATTAGAATTAATTTACACCGAGTACAGGCATGAGTAGGATATAATCTACCATGAACATAAATATCATGAAGGCTATGTTGATTTGTTTCAACTACATGCGTGAACATGTGCCAAGTCGAGTCACTCAATTCATTCAAAGGAGGATACCATCCCATTATACTATATCATAATCATTCTAATAGCATGTTGGCACATAAGGTAAACCATTATAACTCATAGCTAATCAAGCATGGCACAAGCAACTATAATCTCTAAATGTCATTGCAAATATGTTTACTTCATAATAAGCTGAATCAGAAACGATGAACTCATCATATTTACAAAAACAAGAGAGGTCGAGTTCATACAAGCTTTTCTCATCTCAATAAGTCCATCACATATCGTCATTATTGCCTTTCACTTGCACGACCGGACGATGTGTATAATAATAAGAGTGCACGCGCATTGGACTAGGCTAGAATCTGCAAGCATTCAACTCAAGAGAGAAGACAAGATAATATGGGCTCTAAGTTAAATAAACAATCATGCATATGAGAGCCACTAAACATTTTCAATATGGTCTTCTCGACCCCCAAAGGGAAGAAAAGAAAATAAAACTATTTACACGGGAAAGCTCCCAACAAGTAAGAAGAACTAGAAATCTTTTTGGGTTTTTATTTTAATTTCTACTACAAGCATGGGAATTAAACTAACTTTTTTTTGGGTTTTCTTAAGGTTTATTAGACACACAATAAGAAAGCGAAAAAGAAAATTAAACTAGCATGGATAATACAATGAAAGAGTATGAGCACCGACGACTAGTGTATGAACATGAATGTAAAGTCGGTGAGAAATACGTACTCCCCCAAGCTTAGGCTTTTGGCCTAAGTTGGTCTAGTACCAAGGACTGCCTCGCTAATATCCATACTTGTAGTTGGGGTCGTACTGAGATGCAGCAGCAATCGCCTCCTGAGCTGCGGCATGTTGGCGAGCTGCCTTCGCTCTCCCCTCGTGTTCGTCTGCTTCCTCCCTGGTGACAACATATCTTCCTTTTGCCTGATAATCAAAACGGAGAGGAGCAGGAAGAGTAACATGGACGAGGTTGCGTCTGTTATAGATTAGTCAATATTGGAGGAATTGTTCATTCCTCCTTAGAAATTGATGATTGACCATATCTTCATAATCCAAATAAACCGGAGGTATCAACATATCTCCCTCTCGTGGGGCTATACCAAGATAATTAGCCACACGGGTTGCATAAATTCCTCCAAATAAATCTCCCTTTCTACTATTATTCTGCAACCTACGTGCAACTATTGCCCCCAAGTTATAACCTTTATAACCCGATACAGCGCTCTTGAGGACACAAAGATCAGGGACACACATGTAACATGCTTCGTGTTTAGCGTTAATGCTTCTACCAATAAAGAGAGCAAAATAATGTATAGCAAGAAAATGAATGCTCCCTATGGTAGCTTGTGAAATATCCCTGGATTCTCCCATAGTAATACTAGCAAGGAAATCTCTAAATTCAGATTTGTGAGGATCATTAATATTACCCCACTGCGGGAGTTTGCAAGCAGTTGTGAAATCCTCTAAGTCCATGGTATAAGATGTATTATAAATATCAAATATGACACTAGGAGAATTACGCGCACAGTTATATTTAAACCTTCGCACAAAGGAATCAGTCAATTGATAGTACTGAGGACACTTATCTTGTAAGAAGTCCTGCAGCTCAGCATTACGCACAAACGCGTCAAATTCCTCCTTAAAGCCTGCTTCGACCATAAAATTATCGGATGGCCACTCACAAGCTCGTACATCCGCGTCCCTCGGCAATTCAACATCTTGCTCACGTATAGCAATCATGGGTTCTTTCTTCACCGAGGAACCACCTTCGTACATTCTTCTAAGCATAATTCTTTTTCTGAAATAATTCTGAAATTTTAGTAACTTCAAAATAAAAGTGAATAAAACTAAACAAAATTGGTAGTAACTACTCCTACAAGTGCCTAGAGCCTATATCACGCATTAGAATTGCTTGGGGCCTCATAAATTTAACATGCAAGCTCAAGAACATGGTCACCTATGCAGCAAAAATTTGCAATGAATTAAGCACTAGAACAAAAACTATTTGGACCAATGGAGGAGTCACATACCAAGCAACAATCTCCCAAAGTAGTTTTGTGAATGGAGCTTTGAGCAAGGAGATCGAAAATCGCAGCAAAATGAGCTAGAACTCGTGCTTGAGCTAGATGGGGATTTTTGGGGTAGAAGATGAAGTGTGTGGGTGCTGGCATAAGTGGAGGGGGGCCACCAGGGGCCCACGAGATAGGGGGCACGCCCAGGTGGGGTGGGAGCGCCCTCCACTCTCGTGGCCTGGTGCTTGCCCCTCCTGCAGTGATTTCACTGCCTAAAATCCTCAAATATTCCATAAAAAATCATACTAAATTTGCAGGGCATTTGGAGCACTTTTATTTTCGGGATATATTTTTTAATGCACGGATAATTCAGAAAACAGACAGATAATACTATTTTTGCTTTATTTATTCTAAATAACAGAAAGTAAAAAAGAGGGTACAGAAGGTTGTGCCTTCTAGTTTCATCCATCTCATGATCGTCAAAATAAATCCACTAACAAGGTTGATCAAGTCTTGTTAACAAACTCATTCCGAATAACACGGAACCAGAGAAATTTTTAATAACACTAAGTTACCTCAGCGGGGATATGAAAATCCCCAATAATTAGAATATCATACTTTTTCTTGACAGTAGGGAGAGGAAATTCAAAACCTCCAATAATAATAGTTGGAACTTTTCCAATAGAATTGATGCTATGAACTTGAGATTGTTTCCTCGGAAAGTGTACCGTATGCTCATTACCATTAACATGAAAAGTGACATTGCCTTTGTTGCAATCAATAACAGCCCCTGGAGTATTCAAAAAAGGTCTACCAAGGATAATCGACATAATATCGTCCTCGGGAATATCAAGAATAACAAAGTCTGTTAAGATAATGACATTTGCAACCACAAAAGGCACATCCTCACAAATATCGATAGGTATAGCAGTTGATTTATCAGCCATTTGCAAAGATATTTCAGTAGGTGTCAACTTATTCAATTCAAGTCTACGATATAAAGAGAGAGGCATAACACTAACACCGGCTCCAAGATCACATAAAGCAGTTCTAACATAATTTCTTTTAATGGAGGATAGTATAGTTGGTACCCCCGAATCTCCAAGTTTCTTTGATATTCCACCCTTAAAGGTATAATTAGCAAGCATGGTGGAAATTTCAGCTTCCGGTATCTTTCTTTTATTTGTGATGATATCCTTCATATACTTAGCATAAGGATTTACTTTAAGCATATCAGTTAAGCGCATACGTAAGAAGATAGGTCTAATCATTTCAGCAAAGCGCTCGAAATCCTCATCATCCTTTGTCTTGGATGGTTTAGGAGGAAAGGGCATGGGTTTCTGAACCCATGGTTCTCTTTCTCTACCGTGCTTCCTAGCGAGAAAATCTCTCTTATCATAATGTTGATTCTTTGATTGTGGGTTATCAAGATCAATAGCAGGTTCAATCTCTACTTCATTGTTTTTGCTAGGTTGAGCATCGACCTGAACATTATCATTAACATTATCACTAGGTTCATGTTCATCACCTGATTGTGTTTCAGCATCAGAAATAGAAATATTATTAGGATTCTCAGGTGTGTCTATAGTAGGTTCACTAGAAGCATGCAAAGTTCTATCACTTTTCTTGTTCTTCTTTTTAGAAGAACTATGTGCCTCTAAATTATTTCTCTGAGAATCTTGCTCGATTCTCTAAGGGTGGCCTTTAGGATACAAAAGTTCCTGAGTCATTCTACTAGTTCTAGTAGCCACTCTAACAGCAAAGTCATTTTTATTATTTAATTCATCAAGCAAATCATTTTGAGCTTTAAGTACTTGGTCGGCTTGAGTAGCAACCATAGAAACATATTTGCTAATGAGTTTAAGTTCACCTTTAACTCTACCCATATTATCGCTCACGCGTCCTATCTCGAAAGCATTATTCTTTAACTCTCTACGAACATAAGCATTAAAATTTCTTGTCTAGCCATAAAGTCATCAAATTCATCTAAGCATGGGCTATGGAACTTAGTAGAGGGGATTTCAACTTTATCATATCTATATAGAGAATTTACCTTTACTACCTGTGTCGGGTTATCAAGACAATGTGGTTCCTCAACAGGCGGTATATTAAGACCATGTATTTCTTCAATAGGTGGTAAATTCTTAACATCTTCAGCTTTAATACCTTTTTCTTTCATTGATTTTGTTGCCTCTTCCATATCTTCAGGACTGAGAAATAAAACACCTCTCTTCTTCGGAGTGGGTTTAGGAATAGGCTCAGGAGTTGGCTCAATTGATTTAGGAATTGGCTCAGGAAGAGTCCAATTATTTTCATTAGTCAACATATTATTCAATAGTAATTCAGCTTCGTCGACTGTTCTTTCCCTGAAAACACAACCAGCACAACTATCCAAGTAGTCCTTGGAAGCATCGGTTAGTCCATTATAAAAGATATCGAGTATTTCATTTTTCTTAAGAGGATGATCAGGCAAAGCATTGAGTTACCGGAGAAGCTTGTGGGAGACTCTCTTCTTTGATTTGCACAAAATTATATATTTCCCGCAAGGCAGCTTGTTTCTTATGAGCAGGGAAATATTTAGCAGAGAAGTAATAAATCATATCCTGGGGACTACGCACACAACCAGGAGCAAGAGAATTATACCAAGTCTTAGCATCACCCTTTAATGAGAAAGGAAATATCCTAAGGATATAAAAATAGCGAGATTTATCATCATGAGTGAACAGGGTAGCTATATCATTCAACTTGGTAAGTTGTGCCACAACAGTTTCAGATTCAAGGCCATAAAAAGGATCAGACTCAACTAAAGTAATAATCTCAGGATCAACAGAGAATTCATAATCCTTATCAGTAACACAGATAGGTGAAGTAGCAAAAGCGGGGTCAAATTTCATTCTAGCACTAAGAGACTGCTGCTTCCATTTAGCTAATAATTTCTTAAGATCATATCTATCATTGCAAGCAAAGATAGCTCTAGCAACTTCTTCATTCATAACATAACCCTCAGGAACAACATGCAATTCATAATCATTCGGAGAACTTTCAAAATCACTATCATCAATAATAGCATCTTCAATAATTTCATTCTCTCTAGCCCTAGCAACTTGTTCATCAAGAAATTCACCTAATGGCAAAGTAGTATCACGCACAGAAGTAGTTTCGTCATAAGTATCATGCATAGCAGAAGTGGCATCATCAATAACATGCGACATATCAGCATTCATAGCAGTAGCAGGTTTAGGTGTCGCAAGCTTACTCAAAACAGAAGGAGAATCTAGTGCAGAGCTAGATGACAGTTCCTTACCTCCCCTTGTAGTTGAGGGAAAAATCGTAGTTTTAGCGTCTTTCAAGTTCTTCATAGTGATCAACAGATATAAATCCCAAGTGACTCAGAGAATAGAGCTATGCTCCCCGGCAATGGCGCCAGAAATTAGTCTTGATAACCCACAAGTGTAGGGGATCGCAACAACTTTCGAGGGTAAAGTATTCAACCCAAATTTATTGATTCGACACAAGGGGAGCGAAAGAATATTCTTGAGTATTAGCAGTTGAGTTGTCAATTCAACCACACCTGGATAACTTAGTATCTGCAGCAAGGTATTTAGTAGCAGAGTAGTATGATAATAAAGGTAACGGTGGCAAAAGTAAAGATAATAGTTTTTGGGTTTTTGTAGTAGTTGTAACAGTAGCAACGAAAAGTAAATGAGCAAAGAACAGTATGTGAAAAGCTCGTAGGCAATGGATCAGTGATGGATAATTATGCCGGATGCGATTCCTCATGTAATAGCTATAACATAGGGTGACACAGAACTAGCTCCAGTTCATCAATGTAATGTAGGCATGTATTCTGTAAATAGTCATACGTGCTTATGGAAAAGAACTTGCATGCCATCTTTTGTCCTACCCTCCCGTAGCAGCGGGGTCCTAGTGGAAACTAAGGGATATTAAGGCTTCCTTTTAATAGAGAACTAGAACAAATCATTAGCACATAGTGAATACATGAACTCCTCAAACTACGGTCATCACCGAGAAGTATCCCGATTATTGTCACTTCGGGGTTGTCGGATCATAACACATAATAGGTGACTATAGACTTGCAAGATAGGATCAAGAACACACATATATTCATGAAAACATAATAGGTTCAGATCTGAAATCATGGCACTCGGGCCCTAGTGACAAGCATTAAGCATAGCAAAGTCATAGCAACATCAATCTCAGAACATAGTAGATACTAGGGATCAAACCCTAACAAGACTAACCTGATTACATGGTAAATCTCATCCAACCCATCACCGTCCAGCAAGCCTATGATGGAATTACTCACGCACGGCGGTGAGCATCATGAAATTGGTGATGGAGAATGGTTGATGATGATGACGGCGACGAATCCCCCTCTTCGGAGCCCTAAACGGACTCCAGATCAGCCCTCCCGACAGAGATTAGGGCTTGGCGGCAACTCCGTTTCGTAAAACGTGATGAAACTTTCTCTCTGATTTTTTTCTCCTCGAACGTGAATATATGGAGTTGGAGTTGAGGTCGGTGGAGGTCTAGGGGGACCACGAGATAGGGGGGCGCGCCCAGGGGGAGGGGGCGCGCCCCATGTCTCATGAACAGGGTGTGGGTCCCCTGGTCTTGATTCTTTCGCCAATATTTTTTATATTTTCCAAAAAGTGCCTTCGTGGATTTCCAGGACATTCCGAGAACTTTTCTTTTCTACACATAAAACAACATAATGGTAGTTCTGCTGAAAACAGCGTCAGTCCGGGTTAGTTTCATTCAAGTCATGCAAGTTAGAGTCCAAAACAAGGGCAAAAGTGTTTGGAAAAGTAGATACGTTGGAGACGTATCAAGGCACACTAGGGACACGGTGTTTTGTCTATGTATCCACACATGTATCAAGTTTCCGGTTAATACAATTCTAGTATGAATAATAGACATTTATCATGATATACGGAAATATAAAATAACAACTTTATTATTGCCTCTAGGGCATATTTCCTTCAGTTAAAAAGGATGAAAAGAAGGCAAGGCTATGGGCCCTGGTTGTATCCCCATTGAGGTGTGGAAAGGCCTCGGGGATATAGCGATAGTATGGCTAACCAAGCTTTTTAACCTCATTTTTTGGGCAAACAAGATGCCGGAAGAATGGAGATGGAGTATATTAGTACCAATCTTCAAGAACAAGGGGGATGTTCAGAGTTGTACTAATTACCATGGAATTAAGATGATGAGCCATGCAATGAAGCTATGGGAGAGAGTCATTGAGCACCGCTTAAGAAGAATGACAAGCATGACCAAAAATCTGTTTGGTTTCATGCCTGGGAGGTCGACCATGGAAGCCAATTTCCTTGTACGACAGCTTATGGAGAGATATAGGGAACAAAAGAAGAACTTGCATATGGTGTTCATTGACTTGGAGAAGGCCTATGATTAGACACCGCGGAATGTCATGTGGTGGGCCTTGGAGAAACACAAAGTCCTAGCAAAGTACATTACCCTCATCAAGGACATGTACAATAATGTTGTGACAAGTGTTCGAACAAGTGATGTCGACACTAATGACTTCCCAGTTAAGATAGGACTGCATCAGGGGTCAACTTTGTGCCCTTATCTTTTTGCCTTGGTGATGGATGAGGTCACAAGGGATATACAAGGAGATATCCCATGGTGTATACTCTTTGCGGATGATGTCGTGCTAGTTGATGATAGTCGGACGAGGGTAAATAGGAAGTTAGAGTTATGGAGACAAACCTTGGAATCGAAAGGGTTTAGGCTTAGTAGGACTAAAACCAAGTACATGATGTGCGGTTTCAGTACTACTAGGTGTGAGGAGAAGGAGTTTAGCCTTGATGGGCAGGTGGTACCTCAGAAGGACACCTTTCGATATTTGGTGTCAATGTTGCAGGAAGATGGGGGTATTGATGAAGATGTGAACCATCAAATTAAAGCCAAATGGATGAAGTGGCGCCAAGCTTCTGGCATTCTCTGTGACAAGAGAGTGCCACAAAAGCTAGAAGGCAAGTTCTATAGGACAGTTGTTCGACCCGCAATGTTGTATGACGCAGAGTGTTGGCCGACTAAAAGGCGACATGTTCAACAGTTAGGTGTGGCGGAGATGCGTATGTTGAGATGGATATGTGGCCACACGAGGCAGGATAGAGTCCGGAATGATGATATACGAGATAGAGTTGGGTTAGCACCAATTGAAGAGTTGGCGACATGTTCAACCGGTTTGTTCAAAATTGCATTAGAGAAGCCAAAAAATTAATCTTTTACTTTAGTTCTATTCACTTTTAAAAGAGCACTTTTATTTTTATTTGTAGCGGAAAAACATGAATAAAAAATTCATAAACTTTGTATTCTTTACAGAAACTTTTCTTTGACCAAATAGAAATTCATGAACTTTACTTTTTTTGTAAAATTCATGAACATTTCTTTGTCTGAAAATTTTCTATTTTTATTTTCAGAGACGTTTTCTGTTTATGAGAAAAAAAAAGAAAAAAAAACACCAGCACACCACAGCGCGCGGCCAGCAGCGGAAAAAGAAAAGCCCACGGCCTGGTCCCCATGCCGTGCCGCGCGAGCCGCCCTGGCTTCGGCCTGGTCCGCCTCCTCTTTCGGCCCAAAAGGCTCGCGCTGCTCTAGGGTTTTGATCTGGAGCATCCATGGAGATCCGATGGCAATCCGTGCGTCTCGCTGTGTCAAAACCAGTCCCGATCTGCCTCCGAAACCCTAACCCCATTCAATTATTTCCCGTCGCTAGCTCTTACTTGCACGCCCGGCCACAACGCCACGCCAGGGCGCCGACGATGGCATCGACCGGCCACTACGCCGCGCCCGGGCGCTAGCGATGGCGTCAACTGGCCACCGTGTCGTGCCAGGGCCGCTCTTTTCTTTTACTTCCACCTCCTGTTCTCCTGCCGTCCACCACATCTAGTGGCAGGGAGGCACGCGGCTGCGCCCCGATCGCCGGCAAAGGCGGCGAGCCATGCCAGCGCGAGCCATCTTTCCCTTTCCCCTTCGTTTCCATTCCTCCATCTCCAGAAGGCAGAGAGGGATACAACGGCTTTCCAATGCGGCGCCCCCGCTGACCCCTTTGCCAGCGTGCGTGAGCACCTTGAGGATGAACGTGCCGCCGTCAAACGGCTTTGTGGTGGTGCTCCTTGCCCCGTGTGGGGTTGGTTCTTCTTTCGGACGGCTCGGTTATGCTGATGCCCGCTCGGATAGAGAGGAACTGCACGACCTGTGCGGCGGTGCTACTTTTTCCGACGGGATTTATTTGCCCTTTTTACTCTGTTAGAGTTAGGGTTCTTGGGGAGCGGGGTCTTTCTTTCTCTGTGTTCTATTTCAATCAAAAAATCCTATACCCAACCTATCTGAAACCATTGATAGGTTGTTGCGGGATCGGGTAGGCTAGGACTGACGGTGTCGTGAGGAGATTACCTTCTCCTTGTCTTGAGGAGCTCCCGGTACCGGTGGTGAACGGATGGGAGCTCGGTGTAGAGGGCAACGGTGATGTGGCTGGTGGCGCTTCCCATCGCTTCAGTGCCTCCCTCTGGATCAGACTAGGGTTAGGAGTGGGGAACAGTGGCAGCGACGAACCTAGTACCCGGTGCGCGGCAGGGGCCCACCAGACTTGCTTGGGCTGGATGCCCCCGATCTGGGCATTGGTCAAGGGCCCAATGAGCTGGTTGGGCCCATTGGTGGAGAGATCAATCTAACATGCGACGGCCAGTGCTGCAAAGCAGCCCTCGTCGTTGACTCAGATGTTGTCGGTGATGCGACCCGATGACTCGACGGTGCTGTTGGCGTTCGTCGGCGACGGTGCTGCAACACAACACACATGAGAGGTTAGGCTGCTAGTCGCCGGTGTTGCAACACAGCACGAAGGACAGAGTGCGGTCGGGCGCCGCTGTAGATCGAAAGTATGTCTAGAGGGTGTGTGTGATTAGACTACTTGACCAAATAAAAACTTGTCATTTTCCCAATTTTAGTTGTGGGCAAGTTTTTAGAATTCTACGAACACTACTAGAAAAACGACTGTTAGTGGCGCACCTATTTTTGCCGTTAATGGCGCATTATGGGTGCGCCACTATTACCACGCCACTAGTAACAAATACTAATGGCGCACCTCTGGTGCGCCATTAGTATTGCAGGTAATAGTGGCACACCTTGTAGTGCGCCATTACTATTGCTACAGGTGCGCCACTGGTAACTTTTTTTTTGAATTTTTTTAATTTTTTTAATTTTGAAGGCGGGAAAATAGGAGTGGTGCACCGTCTAACCCCCACCGTGCGCCATTGCTATTTTTGATTTTTGAATTTGAATCTGGATCTAGATCTGGCTCATTTTTTGGCTTGTTTTTTTGCTCGTTTTTTTTGCTTGAATTTTTTTCAAATTTCGTTCTTGACCTGGATCTGGTATGTACTTTGTGCCGGGGGAGCTCCACATGTGGCCGGAAGTAGAGGAGGAGGAGGACCGTGAGCTGGAGAGGAAGGAGGAGCACAGTGAGGAGGAGAAGAGGGAGGAGGAGGTCGCCGGAGGAGGAGCATCATGAGGAGGAGAGGAGGGAGGAGGAGGAGGACCGTGAGCAGGAGAGGAAGGAGGAGCACCGTGAGGAGGAGAGGAGGGAGGAGGAGGTCGCCGGAGGAGGAGCACCGTGAGGAGGAGAGGAGGGAGGAGGAGGTCGCCGGAGGAGGAGAGGAGGGAGGAGGAGGTCGCCGGAGGAGGAGCACCGTGAGGAGGTCACCGGAGGAGGAGCACCATGAGGAGGAGGTCACCGGAGAGGAGGAGATGGAGTGGAGGAGAGAGAAGGAGATGGAATGGAGGAGAGGAGGAGAAGAATGAAGGGGTAAGTGGCTGGCCGGCCCTTGAATTTTGAAGGCGGGAAAATAACAGTGGCGGACCATGCACTAGTGCGCCATTGATAATTATTTTTTTTTGCATTATTTCAATTTTTTTGCCTCCAGATCTTAAAAGCATCGTAACTTTTTTTGTTAGGTTTTTGAGGATTCTAGAAAATCGATGACGGGCGTGTCGGCTGAATTCGAATGTAACTTTTCGAGTAGATGATTTTTCATATCAAAAACTTATTCATCGGAGGTCGTATGCAAAAGTTGAGGTCATTTTACCGAAACACGGCAGCCTTTTGCAAAAAAATTCAAAATTCATGTTTGTTAATTTTCCTAACAACTAGAACACATAACACATGGGCATCTATTTTTTAATTTGTTTTGAATCTTTTATCATTTTCTTTTATTTTTTTAAAAACCTAAAAGGCGATCGCGAGGGGGGGGGGTGTTTGTGTGTGTGAGACATTAGTAATGGCGCACCCTCCCTGGTGCGCCATTACTAACCTCACACACACACACAGGCACACTCCCACCAGACATAGCAATGTGCACCACACCTAGGTGCGCCACTCCTATGTAGCATAGGAGTGGCGCACCTAGGTGTGGTGCACATTGCTATGTCTGGTGGGGGGAGGGGGATGGACCAAGAAAATAGCAATGGTGCACTACTTATGTGGTGCGTCATTAGTAAAAACATAGCAATGGCGCACCTGATTCTGTGGTGCGCCACTAGTAGAGATATTGGAGATAAGCCTTTTTCTAGTAGTGGAAGTCAAGCAACAACCTACATATGGAAGTCCAAGAGTTGTGCAGCGGAAAGTAAAGACTCTGCATATGAACGTAAATGAGAGATTGAAGAAATTAAACGCAATGAAGACAATTGTAAGAGGAAGATGCTTGAAGGCTTCGAACTTCGAAGTGTGGCCGCGGCGTGCTTGATGGGCTCCGTGGGCGGCGTTGGGGTCGCTGTTTGCTGCTGACATTGATGGCGTCGAGCTCGAAGGGGCGCGGCGGCGTCAGGAGCAAGAGGAGAAGGAAGATGTAAGAGTGAGCCGCAGGGGGCTGCCTGTCTATTTAGGGGAGGTGCAACCCGAAACTGCAGGAGCAAAACCCCAGGCGGCACAGTAAATTTAAGCTCAAAAGTTGACTCACTTTTCACGCTGACAAGATTTGACATCCATTCAAGGATTCGTTATGATGACATATGCACATGTCGAAGCATAGGAGGTGATGCCATGATAAGAAGAGGTGAAAATGGTCAAGTATTAAGAAGAACCATGAGAGCCGGCAAATATTTTTGACCCGGCGAAGAAGTTGTGAAGAAACAGAGTAGCGAGGACAGGAAGGATGAAGCCATTACCGGCTCAAGGAAGATCCGGACCAGAGCGCAACCTTGTATGATTTCCTTGGTTCATATTTTCAGGATGGAGTTTTATTTGGTTGCAATATTTTTATATGGATTTATATGCATACAATGTGTAATGAAGAAGATTTGTGCGGATGCAGCAGGACGACTCGTGTCCAACGGACTCAAACGGACAAAAAAAGAATCAACTATATGTCCATTCGGGTCGGCGCATTGGAGTTGGCCTAAGAACCGGCTCGTAAGTTGCATAGCCACTATCAGCATTCTGTTCATTTATGCATAATTTCATAAGCTTGTTCATTCTCTCGTAAAAAAACATTGATCATTTCATTGTCTATTCCAACAGACTTGAAACTTAAAAAATAATTGAGAAAATAATGCACGCAGCAATAAAACCTACGTAATACTTAAAATATTTCATCAAATTAGATTATGTCCACATTCCATAACATAAAAACTCTCATATCACTGACAAAGTAATGAGTTCGAAACAAAGATACGAAAATCTAGTGAAGATAGTAGAAGCTATCCTGGGTACAAATGAGCTCGAAGAATTTCGCCATTATGATAGCGACACCTCAACAGCTCAAACACATTCCCGATCCCGGCGGTGCGTGACTTGGGCGCGCCGTCGGGTGATGAGAAAGCCCGACGGCTGCCGGTGGTTTGGATGGCAGTGGTGGAGCTAACATTTGATTTGGAGTGTACATAAGTCCAATTTTATTTTTATCAGGTCACCAATTTCAGTCTTATCTATCCGCCAGCTCCTCTTGATATATTTTATACTAAAATTTTATACTTATCATACTACTTTGTTAAGGATTATAGTTTTATTACTTATTTGGCATACTTAACAACATAACAAAGTTATATATTAGTTGTTTTATTTATTTATTATATATTTGTAATATATTTTATTGAAAAATACTTACTGGTCAATTTGTACTTTATAACAAAAATGATTTTTCTAAATAGTGTTTGATACATATCTATAGTTTATACATATCTATGTTAGATATGTATTGTTTATACATATCTATGTTAGATATATCTCTAAAACATATGGTTTGACAAATATTCGTAATAGTTATTGTACTATATGATTAGGAAAGCATATATGTAGAAAATTCTAGAGTACAAATTTAATCGTATGTAAGGAATTGCTTCAGATATACTCATTTTTAGAGCATTCATGTACAACTTTAATCATATATTTGCTAGACCATATGGTTTAACAGATGAGCTTATATACTCTTTTTAAAATAGGAAATGATTGGTGTACATCTGTACACCCATGTACTCATCTAGCTCCACCCATGATCCTGGTAGCACATATGGCAATGGACATGTGCTACACCAGTGTTGCCAGCCGGTTACCAGTTTGTGAAAGTGGCCAAAATCAGTAGAATAGTGTACGGTTAGTTTGTTGACCTGTTTCAGACAACCAGTTTAATCACGCAAGTCAATGTACATCCTAATTATGCAGAGACCCCGCCCATGTACTTATTTTGTTTGTATCTTCTTGATAAGGTGACACTTTGAGTCGATACAAGTACCTTTTATCAGAAATAAAAACAAATTGGTCAAAATCTCCTAAGATGAGACCCAAGTAGAGTACCAATGTCCCACTAATAAGGCTTCTTTGCGGACTATCAGATTTTTCGGACTGCCATTTTGTGGCAATTGCCTTCCTCCCGTCTCTTCCCCTTCTAATCCCTCCTCCACACCCCTTTCACTGTCGACCTCCCTCCCCCTTATGGCGGCACTGCCCCTAGAAGGGGGTGGAGGGAGGGGGAGGGGGTTTGGTCCCTATAGTGTCCATAGTAGGTTCTACTGTTTTTCCTCTACTACTTGTGATTGGGGCTGATAAGGGTTGAAGTTGAAGGCCGGTTGGGTGGATCGGAGGGTGCCTCGGTGGTGGCGGCAGGTCGGTCGTAAGCACGCCGGATCCGGTCCGTCACCAGCACGGCGACCGGCCGGCGCGGAGAACCTGCGGTGGAAGTGCGGGTCCTGGTGGGTGAGGTGGATGCCGCACGGGGGCCGGAGTTCGTCGCCAGCGCGGAGACGATGGCGGCGGAGCTCGTCATGCTCTCGGTTGGTTGGTTGCAGAAGGGTTTTTGCAAGGGAGTGGTGCGCTAGATTTGGAATTCGGGAATGAGAGAGAAGTGGGGCATGGGCTACTCCAATATAGGAGGAGGGGAGGGGTCGCTCCACTATAGATCTTCTTCTTTGGGAATAAGTGAGTTATGTGTGTATTTCCCGTTTTCCAATCCTTCCATCTTTTTTCATACATAACCTCATTTGAACAAAATTTGCGCAATATTTAACTCTTCCTTTTAAAATTTAAAAAATGAAATTCAAACACGAAATATGGTCCAAATGTAGCAAGTAATCCAAATAAAACATGTTAGGAGCATGATGAATCGTGTTGAACCGTGAAGTTCCCACTAGTGCTCCACAAGATCATTTTGAAGTCGTGCCAAGCATGTCGACCACTTTTGAAATCCGTCCATATAACTTGCAAGTGTGTTCGAGCGTAATGTGTGATTGATGGCTGACACGAGTGTTTGCGTTCCTTGAAGCAATCATAGATACACTCCCAATAACTTGAACATGCTTGCTCAACACCAATGACTGGATCAAGACCAAGTTTCTTCCATGTCTCACAAAACAACTTGTCTTCTTTGCTAGTGTAATTTTCACCTCTCCCACATGGAGTTGGATCAACAAAGCCCTCCTCTTCCATGTCAAGTCCGTGCTCTTCTTGCGATGCATATTCTTGACATGGAAGATCCTGTGATGGAAATCCTCTTCAGTCTAAATGAGTTACATGAAATGGAGAGTTTACAGAGAGTCCATAGGAGAAATCTACATGCCATCATTAGGAATGAGGGAACAACCTACGGTATGAATATATATCTATATTCCACGGGAAGGATTTCTAACGGGAACTCTTCTAAATTATGATGGTCTTATTCTATTGTTGGAGAACGTAGTAATTTCAAAAAAATTCCTACGCACACGCAAGATCATGGTGATGGCATAGCAACGAGAGGAGAGAATGTTGTCCAAGTATCCTCGTAGACCGTAAGCGGAAGCGTTATGACAACGCGGTTGATGTAGTCATACGTCTTCACGATCCGACCGATCCAAGTACCGAACGTACGGCACCTCCGAGTTCAGCACACGTTCAGCTTGATGACGATCCCCGGGCTCCGATCCAGCAAAGCTTCGGGGATGAGTTCCGTCAGCATGATGGCGTGGTGACGATGATGATGCTCTACCAGCGCAGGGCTTCGCCTAAACTCTGCGACGATATGACCGAGGTGGAATATGGTGGAGGGGGGCACTGCACGCGGCTAAGGAACGATCCGTAGATCAACTTGTGTGTTCTAGGGTGCCCCCCTGCCCCCGTATATAAAGGAGCAAGGGGAGGGGGCGGCCGGCCAAGGGAGGGCGCGCCAGGGAGGAGTCCTACTCCCACCGGGAGTAGGACTCCCTCCTTTCCTAGTCCAACTAGGAGACCTTCCATGTAGTAGGAGTAGGAGAGAAGGAAAGGGAAGAGAGAAGGGAAGGAAGGAGGGGTGCGGCCCCTTCCCCTAGTCCAATTCGGACTAGGCCCTGGGGGGGCGCGCGGCCTGCCCTAGGCAGCCCCTCTCTCTTTCCCGTATGGCCCAATAAGGCCCAATACTTCTCCCGGCGAATTCCCGTAACTCTCCGGTACTCCGAAAAATACCCGAATCACTCGGAACCTTTCCGAAGTCCGAATATAGTCGTCCAATATATCGATCTTTACGTCTCGACCATTTCGAGACTCCTCGTCATGTCCCCGATCTCATCCGGAACTCCGAACTCCTTCGGTACATCAAAACTCATAAACTCATAATATAACTGTCATCGTAACCTTAAGCGTGCGGACCCTACGGGTTCGAGAACAATGTAGACATGACCGAGACACGTCTCTGGTCAATAACCAATAGCGGAACCTGGATGCTCATATTGGCTCCCACATATTCTATGAAGATCTTTATCGGTCAAACCGCATAACAACATACATTGTTCCCTTTGTCATCGGTATGTTACTTGCCCGAGATTCGATCGTCGGTATCCAATACCTAGTTCAATCTCGTTACTGGCAAGTCTCTTTACTCGTTACGTAATGCATCATTCCGTAACTAACTCATTAGCTACATTGCTTGCAAGGCTTATACTGATGTGCATTACCGAGAGGGCCCAGAGATACTTCTCCGACAATCGGAGTGACAAAACCTATTCTCGAAATACGTCAACCCAACATGTACCTTTGGAGACACCTGTAGTACTCCTTTATAATCACCCAGTTACGTGTGATGTTTGGTAGCACCCAAAGTGTTCCTCCGGTAAACGGGAGTTGCATAATCTCATAGTTACAGGAACATGTATAAGTCATGAAGAAAGCAATAGCAACATACTAAACGATCAAGTGCTAGGCTAACGGAATGGGTCAAGTCAATCACATCATTCTCCTAATGATGTGATCCCATTAATCAAATGACAACACATGTCTATGGTTAGGAAACATAACCATCTTTGATTAATGAGCTAGTCAAGTAGAGGCATACTAGTGACTATATATTTGTCTATGTATTCACACATGTATCATGTTTCCGGTTAATATAATTCTAGCATGAATAATAGACATTTATCATGAAATAAGGAAATAAATAATAACTTTATTATTGCCTCTATGGCATATTTCCTTCAGTCTTCCACTTGCACTAGAGTCAATAATCTAGTTCACATCGCTATGTGATTTAACACCAATATTCACATCTACATGTGATTAATACCCACAGTTCACATCATCATGTGATCAACACCCAAAGGGTTTACTAGAGTCAATAATCTAGTTCACATCGCTATGTGATTAACACACAAAAGAGTACTAAGGTATGATCATGTTTTGCTCGTGAGAGAAGCTCAGTCAACGGGTCTATCATATTCAGAGCCGTATGTATTTCGCAAATATGCTATGTCCACAATGCTCTGCACGGAGCTACTCTAGATAATTGCTCCCACTTTCAATATATATCCAGATTGAGACTTCGAGTCATATGGATTGGTGTAAAAGCTTGCATCGTTGTAACTTTTACGACGGGCTCTTTTATCACCTCCATAATTGAGAAACATCTCCTTATTCCTCACTAAGGATATTCTTGACCCATGTCCAGTGATCTACTTATTAGATCAAAATTGTATTCCTTTGCCAAACACAGAGCAAGGTATACAATAGGTCTGGTTCACAGCATAGCATACTTTATAGAACCTATGACTGAGGCATATGGAATGACTTTTCATTCTCTTTCTATTTTCTGCAATGGTCGGGTCTTGAGTCTTACCAGACTTCACACCTTGTAACACAGGCAAGAACTCCTTCTTTGACTGTTCCATTTTGAACTATTTCAAAAATTTATCAAGGTATTTACTCATTGAAAAATCTTATCAACCGTCTTGATCTATCTATATAGATCTTGATGCTCAATGTGTAAGCAGCTTCGCCAAGATCTTGCTTTGAAAAACTCTTATTCAAGTATCCTTTAATGCTATCCAGAATTTCCATATCATTTCCAATTAACAATATGTCATCCACATATAATTTTAGGAATGCTACAGAGCTCCCACTCACTTTCTTGTAAATACAGGCTTCTTCAAAAGTCTGTATAAAACCATATGCTTTGATCAACTCATCAAAGCATATATTCCAACTCCGAGATGCTTGCACCAGTCCATAGATGGATCGCTGGAGCTTGCACAATTTGTTAGCACCTTTAGGATTGACAAAACCTTCTGGTTGCATCATATACAACTCTTCTTTAAGAAAACCATTAAGGAATGCAGTTTTGTTTACCCATTTGCCAGATTTCATAAAAAGTGGCAATTGCTAACATGATTCAGACAGACTTAAGCATAGATACGAGTGAAAAACTCTCATCGTAGTCAACACCTTGAACTTGTCAAAAACCTTTTGCGACAATTCTAGCTTTGTAGATAGTAACACTATCAGCGTCCTTCTTCCTCTTGAAGATCCATTTAATCTCAATGTCTCGCCGATCATTGGGCAAGTCAATCAAAGTCCATACTTTGTTTTCATACATGGATCTTATCTCAGATCTCATGGCCTTAAGCCATTTTGCGGAATCTGGGCTCACCATCGCTTCTTCATAGTTCGTAGGTTCGTCATGGTCTAGTAACATAACTTCCAGAACAGGATTACCGTACCACTCTGGTGCGGATCTTACTCTGGAAGACCTATGAGATTCTGTAGTAACTTAATCTGAAGTTTCATGATCATCATCATTAACTTCCTCACTAATTGGTGTAGTAGTCACAAGAACAGATTTATGTGATGAACTACTTTCAAATGAGGGAGCAGGTACAGTTACCTCATCAAGTTCTACTTTCCTCCCACTCACTTCTTTCGAGAGAACTCCTTCTCTAGAAAGGATCCATTCTTAGCAATGAATGTTTTGCCTTCGGATCTGTGATAGAAGGAGTACCCAACAGTTTCCTTTGGGTATTCTATGAAGACGCACTTCTCCGATTTGGGTTCGAGCTTACCAGGTTGAAAACCTTTTTCATATAAGCATCACAAATCCAAACTTTAAGAAACGACAGCTTAGGTTTACTGCTAAACCATAGTTCATACGGTGTCGTCTCAACGGATTTAGATGGTGCCCTTTTAACGTGAATGCAGCTGTCTCTAATGCATAACCCCAAAACGATAATGGTAAATCAGTAAGAGACATTATAGATCGCACCATATCCAATAAAGTGTGGTTACGACGTTCGGACACACCATAACGTTGTGGTGTTCCAGGTGGCGTGAGCTATGAAACTATTCCACATTGTTTTAATTGAAGACCAAACTCGTAACTCAAATATCCGTCTCCGCGATCAGATCGCGGAAACTTTATTTTCTTGTTATGATGATTTTTCCACTTCACTCTGAAATTCTTTGAACCTTTCAACTATTTCAGACTTATGTTTCATCAAGTAGATATACCCATATCTGCTCAAATCATCTTGTGAAGGTCAGAAAATAATGATACTTGCCACGAGCATCAACACTCATTGGATCGCATACATCGGTATGTATTATTTCCAATAAGTCAGTAGCTTGTTCCATTGTTCCGGAGAACGGAGTTTTAGTCATCTTGCCCAATAGGCATGGTTCGCAAGCATCAAATGATTCATAACCAAGTGATTCCGAAAATCCATCTTTATGGAGTTTCTTCATGCGCTTTACACCGATATGACCCAAACGGCAGTGCCACAAATAAATTGCACTATCATTATTAACTTTGCATCTTTTGGCTTCAACATTATGAATATGTGTATCACTAAGATCGAGATCCAACAAACTATTTTCATTGGGTGTATGACCATTGAAGGTTTTATTCATGTAAACAGAACAACAATTATTCTCTGACTTTAAATGAATAACCGTATTGCAATAAACATGATCAAATCATATTCATGCTCAATGCAAACGCCAAATAACATTTATTTAGGTTTAACACTAATCCCGAAAGTATAGGGAGTGTGCGATGATGATCATATCAATCTTGGAACCACTTCCAACACACATCGTTACTTCACCCTCAACTAGTCTCTGTTTATTCTGTAACTTCTGTTTCGAGTTACTAATCTTAGCAACCAAACAAGTATCAAATACTCAGGGGCTACTATAAACACTAGTAAGGCACACATCAATAACCTGTATATCAAATATACCCTTGTTCACTTTGCCATCCTTCTTATCCACCAAATATTCAGGGCATTTCCGCTTCCAGTGACCATTTCCTTTGCAGTGTTAACACTCAGTTTCAGGCTTTGGTCCAGCTTTGGTCTTCTTCACGGGAGTGAAAACTTGTTTGCCATTCTACTTGAAGTTTCCGTTTCTTTTCCTTTGCCCTTTTCTTGAAACTAGTGGTCTTGTTAATCATCAACACTTGATGCTCTTTCTTGATTTCTACCTTCGTTGATTTCAACATTACGAAGAGCTCGGGAATCGTTTTAGTCATCCCTTGCATACTATAGTTCATCACGAAGTTCTAGTAACTTAGTGATGGTGACTAGAGAATTCTGTCAATCACTATCTTATCTGGAAGAATAACTCCCACTTGATTCAAGCGATTGAAGTACCGAGACAATCTGAGCACATACTCACTAGTTGAGCGATTCTCCTCCATCTTTTAGCTATAGAACTTGTTGGAGACTTCATATCTCTCAACTAGGGTATTTGCTGGAAATATTAACTTGAACTCCTGGAACATCTCATATGGTCCATGACGTTCAAAACGTCTTTGAAGTCCCGATTCTAAACCGTTAAGCATGGTGCACTAAACTATCAAGTAGTCATCATATTAAGCTAGCCAAACGTTCATAACGTCTGCATCTGCTCCTGCAATAGGTTTGTCACCTAGCGGTGCATCAAGGACATAATTCTTCTGTGCAGCAATGAGGATAAACCTCAGATCACGGATCCAATCCGCATCATTGCTACTAACATCTTTCAACACAATTTTCTCTAGGAACATATAAAAATAAACATATGAAAGCAACAACGCGAGCTATTGATCTACAACATAATTTGCAAAATACTACCAGGACTAAGTTCATGATAAATTTAAGTTCAATTAATCATATTACTTAAGAACTCCCACTTAGACAGACATCTCTCTAGTCATCTAAGTGATCACATGATCCAAATCAACTAAACCATGTCCGATCATCACGTGAGATGGAGTAGTTTTCAATGGTGAACATCACTATGTTGATCATATCTACTATATGATTCACGCTCGACCTTTCGGTCTCCGTGTTCCGAGGCCATATCTGTATATGCTAGGCTCGTCAAGTTTAACCCGAGTATTCCGCGTGTGCAACTGTTTTGCACCCGTTGTATTTGAACATAGAGCCTATCACACCCGATCATCACGTGGTGTCTCAGCACGAAGAACTTTCGCAACGATGCATACTCAGGGAGAACACTTCTTGATAATTAGTGAGAGATCATCTTAAAATGCTACCGTCAATCAAAGCAAGATAAGATGCATAAAGGATAAACATCACATGCAATCAATATAAGTGATATGATATGGCCATCATCATCTTGTGCTTGTGATCTCCATCTTCGAAGCACCGTCGTGATCACCATCGTCACCGGCCCGACACCTTGATCTCCATCGTAGCATCGTTGTCGTTACACCATCTATTTCTTCAACGACTATCGCTACCGCTTAGTGATAAAGTAAAGCAATTACAGGGCGTTTGCATTTCATACAATAAAGCGACAACCATATGGCTCCTGCCAGTTGCCGATAACTTCGGTTACAAAACATGATCATCTCATACAATAAAATATAGCATCACGTCTTGACCATATCACATCACAACATGCCCTGCAAAAACAAGTTAGACGTCCTCTACTTTGTTGTTGCAAATTTTACGTGGCTGCTACGGGCTTAGCAAGAACTGTTCTTACCTACGCATCAAAACCATGACAATAGTTTGTCAAGTTAGTGTTGTTTTAACCTTCGCAAGGACCGGGCGTAGCCACACTCGATTCAGCTAAAGTGAGAGAGACAGACACCCGCCAGCCACATTTAAGCATAAGTGCTCGTAACGGTGAAACCAGTCTCGCGTAAGCGTACGCGTAATGTCGGTCCGGGCCGCTTCATCTCACAATACCGCCGAACCAAAGTATGACATGCTGGTAAGCAGTATAACTTGTATCGCCCACAACTCACTTGTGTTCTACTCGTGCATATAACATCAACGCATAAAACCTAGGCTCGGATGCCACTGTTGGGGAACGTAGTAATTTCAAAAAATTTCCTACGCACACGCAAGATCATGGTGATGGCATAGCAACGAGAGGAGAGAGTGTTGTCCACGTACCCTCGTAGACCGTAAGCGGAAGCATTATGACAACGCGGTTGATGTAGTCGTACGTCTTCACGATCCGACTGATCCAAGTACCGAACGTACGGCACCTCCGAGTTCAGCACACGTTCAGCTCGATGACGATCCCCGGGCTTCGATCCAGCAAAGCTTTGGGGATGAGTCCGTCAGCACGACGGCGTGATGACGATGATGATGCTCTACCGTCGCAGGGCTTCGCTCAAACTCTGCGACGATATGACCGAGGTGGAATATGGTGGAGGGGGGCACCACACACGGCTAAGGAACGATTCGTAGATCAACTTGTGTGTTCTAGGGTGCCCCCCTGCCCCCGTATATAAAGGAGCAAGGGGGAGGGGGCGGCCGGCTAAGGGAGGGCGCGCCAGGGAGGAGTCCTACTCCCACTGGGAGTAGGACTCCCTCCTTTCCTAGTCCAACTAGGAGACCTTCCATGTAGTAGGAGTAGGAGAGAAGGAAAGGGAAGAGAGAAGGGAAGGAAGGAGGGGGTGCAGCCCCTCCCCCTAGTCCAATCCGGACTAGGCCTTGGGGGGGCGCGCGGCCTGCCCTAGGCAGCCCCTCTCTCTTTCCCGTATGGCCCAATAAGGCTCAATACTTCTCCCGGCGAATTCTCGTAACTCTCCAGTACTCCGAAAAATACCCGAATCACTCGGAACCTTTCCGAAGTCCGAATATAGTCATCCAATATATCGATCTTTACGTCTCGACCATTTCGAGACTCCTCGTCATGTCCCCGATCTCATACGGGACTCCGAACTCCTTCGGTACATCAAAACTCATAAACTCATAATATAACTGTCATCGTAACCTTAAGCGTGCGGACCCTACGGGTTTGAGAACAATGTAGACATGACCGAGACACGTCTCTGGTCAATAACCAATAGCGGAACCTGGATGCTCATATTGGCTCCCACATATTCTACGAAGATCTTTATCGGTCAAACCGCATAACAACATACGTTGTTCCCTTTGTCATCGGTATGTTACTTGCCCGAGATTCGATCGTCGGTATCCAATACCTAGTTCAATCTCGTTACTGGCAAGTCTCTTTACTCGTTACGTAATGCATCATTCCGTAACTAACTCATTAGCTACATTGCTTGCAAGGCTTATACTGATGTGCATTACCGAGAGGGCCCAGAGATACTTCTCCGACAATCGGAGTGACAAAACCTATTCTCGAAATACGTCAACCCAACATGTACCTTTGGAGACACCTGTAGTACTCCTTTATAATCACCCAGTTACGTGTGATGTTTGGTAGCACCCAAAGTGTTCCTCCGGTAAACGGGAGTTGCATAATCTCATAGTTACAGGAACATGTATAAGTCATGAAGAAAGCAATAGCAACATACTAAACGATCAAGTGCTAGGCTAACGGAATGAGTCATGTCAATCACATCATTCTCCTAATGATGTGATCCCATTAATCAAATGACAACACATGTATATTGTTAGGAAACATAACCATCTTTGATTAATGAGCTAGTCAAGTAGAGGCATACTAGTGACTATATATTTGTCTATGTATTCACACATGTATCATGTTTCCGGTTAATACAATTCTAGCATGAATAATAGACATTTATCATGAAATAAGGAAATAAATAATAACTTTATTATTGCCTCTAGGGCATATTTCCTTCATCTATAACTACAATTAAGGAGTATTTTAGCACATGTTTCTTATAAAAGTCTTATCTAATTATACTCAAAATTTCTTTTGGCAGCTCCTTTTTGTTTAGTTGTATCCTGAGCGCACAAATCAGTGCATTCTTGGCCACCTCTTTCTCCCATGTAGTGAACTGGGGAGGCATCACACAAATTACAAATATTTTCGTTTTTCCTAGATTTATAGAAGAATAGCATGTCAATTGCTTCTATGTTGTATCACCCAACATACAACTTCCTTGACTTTATTTTGTTTTCAGCTAGTGGCATCGTATTCTGCCATGTACCCCTGTCTTTATTTACAGTTTGCATGTCCAGGAAAAGACCAATCATTTACCGAGTTCCTCTTTGTCCAGTGAAAAGACCAAATCCATGTGCAGCTTCTAGGTTCTGGCCTTGTGGTGTGCATCTTCTAGCTGAAATAATGAAATGATGTGTGAGGTTATGTTAGAGCTTGCTGGTGTGCTGCTTGTCAAGCTTGCTATGCTGTTGTCTGCTGAATTATGGCTGTACATCGATGCAAATGAACATGGAAACAACTTATTATTCACATTTTTACTGAAAGTTCAAACCACTAAACATAATCACTTCCTTATCTATGAAATTATGTGATGTTGTTCGCAATGGTACGTATTTGGTTTCTGTACTCTGCAAGCCTCACGATGCTAATTGAAATATCCTTTATCATTCTGTAGATGCTTACCAAATGCTTTTGCTACTACCTAATCATAATCATCTGCCTTTTACTCCTTCCATTTCTATAGGAATGGCCTAAAGAGACTTATCCCACATGGGCACATAGACCAGGATACATTGTATCTCAGGATATAGCAAAAGAGGGGAGCTAAAGGTACGCACCCTTCTAATTTTTTGGTTGGGTACCCCTTTTCTTGTTAGTGATAACGAATTCTCTTCAGCTGCCTTGGTATGAAATGGTATTCAAGGCTGCATAGAGAAAATAGGATGCTCTAATTGTTGTGTGGAATATTAACTAGGGATTTTGACTTGCAGATGTTCAAGATGGAGGATGTTATCCAATGAGATGAAGAATGAAGGTTTTGATGTCGAGTATGAGAATGATGCAAGGATCTTGGTGCACCTTGGTGGAAGGTTGTGAGGATGGGTCTGTAGTTGCCCACTAGAAGGAGGGCAGATGATTGTCGTGAGACAAATTCTAGAAAACAAAGCGAGGACTTTCTTTCATACACGAACCATAATGTTTCCTCTCTATTTAATTAGTTACATTAGTTTATAGGAAACTTGGATGGTCATGAGTTCATAACAGATGAACTATTTATATCTGAAAATTAATGCATGTATGTTGTTTATATGTGAATTGTTTGGTTCTGGTTTAATATTGTTGGAAGACATGCACTTTACTATTACGAATTATGCTACTTGATTGATATTCTATTGGTAATGTAAAATACAGCTATCAGAGGGGTTAGCAGATGTTGGTCGGCAAAATACAACCCCATCTGATAGTTGGTCGGTAAAAGCTAATGACAGGCCCAACAGTATGTTGGTCGGGAAAGCCCGTGGTAGCCCTCACAGATAGTCGGTCGGGAAACTTTTACCCTATCAAATAGTCGGCTGGGAAATGTCCATGGAAACCCTAGCGAACTGTTGGTCGGGAAAGGCCCATGGCAGGCCCAACAGATTGTTGGTCAGGAAAGATACACGAAAGCCGACAAGCAGTCGGTCGGGAAAGGGCTTTCCTGTCTGGACTTTCCCCAACAGAAGCCATCGGTCGGCAATAGTCTTTTCCGACCGACTTTCTGCCGGTGGAACTTGTATTACCCACCAACCTGACTGTGGGGAATGTAGTGTTGTGGTGTAGTGTCTTGAGATGGAAAATCATGTGATGGAAATTCTGGTGCAACATGATGTATGCAAAAAAGTTTCATCATCTGCAAATACATATAATCAACTATGAACGAAATACACACATGTCACTTCACAATTACATACAAATGAAAGAGTGCATGAAATCCAATGAAAAATAGAAGAAAGAACAAAAAATATACCTCCTGGTCCTTTCACTCAATACATTGGGGAAACCGACGGTCATGGCGACGGGAGATGGTGACTCTTCCTTGTGCGGTCCAGGGAGGGGAGGAGAAGAGGCCCTAGGCTGTGCCGAAGGAGCCGGTGATACGGTGGGAGGGATGGACTGGGTGGGGCGTCCGCGATTACCGCCTTCTCGGACCACAACCATGATGGATGGGTCCCGCGCCCGCCTCTTCCCGGTGAGCTTCTTTGCCATCAATTGAGCTTTGGCGCCGACGCCGAGGTTTCTGCAGCGGTTCCCCCAGGCGACGGACAGGCTTTGGCGTCGTTCCAACGTTAGCAGTGATGGTCAGACTAGGATGCCTTCCATGGTGTCCCTATAGCCGGTGGCGGGCGCGGAAGGAGGCGATGTTGCGGCGTGAGTGTGTGTGTGGGGGGGGGGGAGGGGGGAGGCAGCGGTGTGGGGTGAGGGCAGGTTGGGGAGGGGGGAGTTTCTCGCTCGGGCAGTTATCTTCCGTGTAGCTGCATTTTTAATTTTGGTATTGTGAACCTATATTCTGATCTTTGGTAATAAAATTTAGATGGCTAAAAAAATTTGGTCCAATCAGCTTCTTTTCAATCAGTTTTAGGTCTGCCATTGAAGCTTTTTTCTATAAATCTAAAATTCCTGTTTGTAGGTACCGCTCTTTTTTATTTTTTTGAAGATGCTCTAACAAGATTAGGGTGGGTGGATACATTGTACTCTTCGTGAAATGGACTACAAATTTATTAATTCCTCTAAGCACCTGGGCAAAGTGCGACATGCAACTGGGAGTACTAATACTAGTGGTAGTCTTGGAGCGTGGGCCCCGCACAGGAGTTGCATGCATGGCACGCTAGTGTACCACCCCCGTGGGTTGTCCTATACGGTACACAGAGAGAAGAAGAGAAGATCGCGTGCAGCTGTTTCCAGCCGACCCAAAACCACCGCGCTGCGGACGGTCGGCTTCCTGTTCCCTCCCTTGTGCCTTTTCCAGCTGTCAACTTGATTTTCAAGAAACTTTTTGAAAAGCAAAACTAAACGGAAATGTTAACGCCCACACGTGTGGGCATTTGCACATCGCCCACACGCCTCTATCACTACTCATTTTGCCACGTATGAATAGATGACATCAGCAGAATTTTTTTTGATTTTCGGCTTAAAAATGTTGTATCTCCTAATAAAAAAGCAAACTAAAAATCCGTTTTCACCATTAAATCCGTCTCGACGAGATCTTCAAAACTAGACCCCATGTTGATATGTTTCGACGAATTTTTTCTTTATCAGAAGTTGCCACGATGTTTACACTACAGTTGCCATAGGGCTTAAACTAAAGTTGCCATGTGGCAATTTTAGTTTGTAGATCATGGCAATTTTAGTATTTTGATGATGGCAACTCCAGTACTTTGACCATAAAAATTATTTTTTGTATGAACTATGGCAATTTTACATGCGTGTATCATGGCAATTTTAGTTTATGGTTCATGGCAAGTCTAGTTTCTTAATTCCCCGTTTTATAAATGTCAAAATTTACTTTTAAATGTTAAAGAAAATAGTTGAAACATATCATGGCAACTTCAGTGTAAACATCATGGCAATTCATATGCAATAGACATGGCAACTTTTAATCCAAAAAAAATTCATCAAAACATATCAACATGGGATCTAGTTTCGAAGATCTCATCGCGAGGGATTTAATGGTGAAAACGAATTTTCAATCGGATTTTTCGTTTAAGAGATAAAACATTTTAAAACTGAAAATCCAAAAAGATTCCTGCATGCATACATGCGATGACGTGGCAATCTGTTTACATTAGAGACGTGTGGTGCGTCTCCCTTCCTGCCACACGTGTGGCAGTTAGCGTGACCCAAACTAAATCAACCTGCTGCATAAGAAAAAAAAGGACGTTCTTGGGGCGTGCTGACGCGCAACCATGTCCCCCGTGGCTCGTGAAACATCGCAGAGTCATACATGTGTTTTTTTGCGGGGGGGGAGTCATACATGTGTTCATGGAACGATTTGACTCAGTACCAAACGACTTTAAAATGCATATTTGACACGGTAACCAGTCCGACTGACTTAAGTTTTGGTTCGTTATAACCATTTCCGAACCTGTGATCACATAGATAAATGGGAAGCACATAATGGCCGACCTGGTTCTGATGTAAATTCTTTGTGGTTTGTATATCGATCTCAGCCCTTGCTTCAACACCTAAATTTTGGCTTGCATCTTACCTTTTTTCTTTTGCAAAAAAGGATAAAATCTATTTCTTTTGTGAAAAAGGATAAAATCTATTATAAAAGCTCACCTGATGTACAAAACATCTCAAACAAATAAAAGTTACATCGAGATTCTGAGATCATCGAAGAACCACTACTGCCGCCAGAACGAGCCGCTGGCATTCCGTTCTCGCCACTCCTCTACCAGAGCCAACTTGACGTTGCAGATGATAGCCGGGAAGCTTTCATGCACATGCCCCTAAGGACCGACGCCCTGGAGTCACAGCCGTCGCCATTGAACCCTTACATAAATCTGAAGCAATTGACACCAAATCTCGTCACCTGACGAGAAATCCTAACCTCACCGCCATAAGGAGACGGCAGGAGTCTATGCCGGAGCTCTGTTGACTACGTCCAAACGGACGAACTCGGGCAGAATTGGAGCCTCGAAGATAAACTCGAAGAAGAAGCTCCGCCATCCACCCTGAGTGTCGTACTTGCGAGGACTAAAAAACATTATCATAAACTAGTAACCAAAACGAAGGCACGTGGATTCTCCTCCCCGCCACCGGCCCCGGAACGGCAGGAAGCGTAGACTCCGGTGTGGTGATAGAGCTATATTCCAAAGCGTAGACTCCGGTGTGGTGATGGAGCTATATTCCATTATTCCATGCATGTGCTCTCAGTTTTCGTATTGTAGCTTCTTGAGCAGCCTGCTTTCTCGATAGCTCTTCATCTGCTTCATCATTGGTAAAAGTACAATGTTAGTGCCAGTCAATGGTAAAACATACTAAAAAGGCCAAAACAATCACATGGGGCCATAGCAAGTATGCAGAATAAAGTACTGAAGGAATGAATATCAGCTAAGTTACAATACACACATTAGCTCCAACTAAAGTAGGAACTCAGCGGGTAGCGGAGGACTTTAGCTCCAACTGAAGCGGGAACTCAACCAAGGCTTGTTAAGGTCATACAGCTTACAAATATGAAAATACCACAATACTCAACATGGTGGACCATACTGTATGGTAACATTAATAATCCCGCCGATCCATATTACTTGTGGCTGCTTTAGTAAAGTTGTACTAAAGCTGCGACAAGTAGTATGGATCAGAGAGGGGACATGAAATGGTCAATATTTCAAATGATTAAACTGGTAATTTCATATTTTCTCAACATAATAACGAAATAATTTGACTAATGCAAAGTCAATGTACATCCTAATTGTGCAGACTTATTGTGTTCATATCTTTTACGACGACACTTTGAGTCAATAAAAGTACCTTTTATCAGAAATAATAGCAAATTGGTCAGAATCTCGCCAGATGAGACCCAAGTAGAGTACGAATGTGTCTCACTAATAAGGTTTCTTTGCGGACTACCAGAATTTTTGGACTGCCTTCCTCCCGTCTCTTCCCCTTCTAATACCTCCTCCACACCCCTTTCACCGCCGGACTCCCTCCCTCCCTCTTATGGCGGTGATGTCCCCAGAAAGGGGTGGAGGGAGGGGGGGAGTGGGCTTGGTCCCTGTAGTGTCCACAATAGGTTCTACTATTTTTCTTCTACTACTTGCGATTGGGGCTGATAGGAGTTGAAGTTGACGGCAGGTTGGGTGGATCGGAGGGTGTCGCGGTGGTTCTCCCCTTGTTTTCTACTGTCATGGTGACCGTGGAGAAAGGGTGTTAGCGCTTGCTTTAGTCTCCTTTGCTAGTGCTAGTTAACACCAGATCCGAGCTTTTGCATTGGTGGTGTCTTCCAGTCGTATAAAATCGAGCGTTGTAGGCGATTTTCATGCATGGTCCAGCGGCGGTTCCATATTCCAGCTCAAAGCATGCGTCGACAATACTTGGAACAGCCGCGACAGCTAGGGAAATCACGTTAAGTTTCATGGACAGTGCATGCGGCTTCGCACGAATAACCTCTTCCAATGTCTTTTTTACCGCAGATGGTTTTGTACTAATCACCGCCTTTAGTTTTATTTCTAATACATACCCGCCCCTGTTGTTTGCTAACTAGCCCTGCAACTGAATTAGAACTGAAATTCAAGTCAAACATTGAAATTCATATGACAAACAAACAACATAATTGCTTGACACAACAGTGCTACATACCACAAATAAAACAAAGTCCAAACTGTTCAACATGATAAGTGATAAAACATGTTCTATACAACATAGATCCCAACTAGCAGGCCTCCACTTAAGCACCACTGCCTCTTGCATACGGAGCTCCAACACCTCCAACATTAGAATCATGCTCGCCATGCATCCTCTAACAAATAGATCGACCACCGTCAATACAAATAACTTGGCCGGTGATATAGGATGCCGTGGGCATACAGAGAAAGGACACCACCGATGCGACCTCCACTGGCTTGCCAGTACGCCCCATCGGGATCCGCGAGTACTCTTTCTCCAGGGCCTCCGACCCTATCTGTTGGATTGAGAACAACAAAAGCCGTTGATATTTCCCTGCTATTTTTGTATAAGTAGTACCCGAATAAAAATTTGTAAGTGTAAAATATTTTAACAATAAATAATGCTATATTATCTGAGTAATGTTAGTAATTGTTGTGTATTTCTTAAATAGTTTCTACGTTGGAACAAAGTTGTCAAAATGGAAAAAATATAGTCACAATACAATCTCGACACGTACATCTTTGATCATGCCAGTCATGATCATGGATGGAGCAACACCGTTCACACGAATATTATCTCTAGCCCACTCAGTGGCGAGGCTCCTTGTAAGTTGGTTCATTCCTCCTGCATGTGAACCAACACATATTGAGGGGAAAAGAGAAAAAAAAAAGAAACAAACTATTAGCCACTCATAGGATGATTGAAATACTTTTTCATAAGCATATACTTGTCAGCTGTATATCTACCTTTTGTAATGCTATAAAGTGTGAAGCATGGAAAGCCAACTAAGCCTGCAATGGAGGAGATGTTGACAATACTTCCTCCTCCGCATGTGGAGGCGTTGAGGAGGAGAGGGTGTGCTAGCTGACTGAGGTGGAAGCTCGACGCTAAATTAGTCTCCATCAGATGCGAGTAGTTGTTTTCCGTCAACTCCGTAGCCACTTTGAAAAACAATTGCCCTGCATTGTTCACCTGGATTGTAAATGTTCATTGTAAGATTTTTCATAGTTTTGATGAATTTTTTTGAGATCATGTATTAGCCCCTTGGTTGACGTATTTTATTTTGTTAAGAGGAAACTTTAAACAACAACAAGTAACTTTACTAATATTTGATTCATTTGGTACAAAATTGAGGTTGTTTACTTCATATTAAAATTACACCTAAACCGAGCTCTCTCATGTTTTCGGCCGCCGGATTTCATGTTTTTCTGGCCGTCACATCGTGTTTTAGGTCCAGTTTTTTGCAACCTGGCCCGCCTGTCCTAATGGGCCGTTATTTCAAGACATGTGGGTGATTGGGCTTTATTGGGCTGCTATACAAGCCTGCAATATGTCAGATATACTTTTCAACTATTTGCACCATCAAAATTTTAATAAAAAATATATTCATCTTTTGAGACTTTATTTATGGACCAACAATTTGAAAAATCCTATTATTCTATCGCAAAAAAGATGGGCGCAGCATCAACGATCTAGTTCTCGTGATACTTGCACGGGGAGAGACCTTATTGTGCCGCATTTTATGTGAAGACCGTATTTAGCATAAGATACAATAATTTCGCTTTCTCCACTAATTCGGTGCCACCTTAGCTAAAATCTGACAATATAAGTTTAAGAAACGGCACAATGAAGTAGAGCATTTGGAGAGGTCGTAACGAATCAAACAATGGAGTTCCAAAATGTTTTATGTTGATAATTTGGATGCGTGTGTGTGATTTGACGTGGTCCTGTAGCACTTACTCATTGATCGGACCAAATAACTTTTCTAGTGGCGACTGACTACCTTTGAGCCGTCGAACAAAATACAGCTAGAGCTTACCAATATGTCAAGCTTGCCGTCGAAAGATTCCTTGACCGTTTCCATGAGCTTTTCCCTCGCAGCGCGTACGGAGACATCGCAGACGGAGACGGTGACCGCCAGCTTCTCCTCCTCCCACTGCCGGCGGCACTCTTCCAGCTCCGCCGCGTTGCGGGAGCACGTATGCACCCGCGCCCCGAAGCCGGCAAGCTCCTCCACGATGGCGCGCCTACACAAGAGTCGAGCACGATGGCTAGCGAGTAAGTAATGCACTGGAAAACTAGCTCGAGGGAAACGTATATTTCGTACCCTATTCCTTTGCTGCCGCCGGTGACGAGCGCCGTCGCGCCGGCCAGGCTCCACCTCTTCTCCCTGCCCGTCGTCATATCTCCCTTTGCTCCGCCGGCAACGAATCGGGTGTATGATTGATGCCGCTGTACTTGTGTGTAGCGTACAATCCTCACATCTACATTGCCTATTATAAGAACAAATTAAGAGGTAATGCAAGACGAGTTGCTGCCGTGCTAAGCCAAGAAACATATATAAACTAATAATCCAGCCACTTGTCGTATAGAGCAGGCCGGATAGTTGGATTGTTGCTCTTGTAGTTTGTTGGTGTCAAAGCATCTACAGCCCGACTTTGCAAATCTGGCTCTTCAAACGCCCGCGGACGCAACCAGGCGCGTCCGCGGACAGTGACCAGTCACGCCTCAAATTAGTCACTCTGCATCTGAATATCTCATATACCGACCCGTAGATCCATAAAGAACATGCAAAAGAAATCCTACATACTACATACTACGTATTACCCTAGCTAATCTTCGTCGTCGGAGATGTTCACACCACGGTGCGGGGCGCCGGCCGGACGGGCAGGTAGGAGGGCTCCTGCTCATCCTCCTCCTGCTCGACCTCATCCATGTAGGCGAGCATCTCCGCCTCCTCCGCGGCCTCCATCTCCTGCCGGCGACAGCGTCTGGTCTCCGCAGCTAACTCCGGGCGGAGAGAATCGAGGATGGCATGTTGCTCCGCCTGCAGATCAGCGTCGCTAACGTCCCCCGCATCCTCCTCCTCCTCCTCCTCCTCCTCGTCGTCCTCCTCTTCTCCTTTCGGATCCACTGCATCCGGAGGTAGCCCCACGGCTATCCAGGCTTCACGCCTTGCCCGGATCTGCTCAAGTAGCTCGAGCCGGCACTCCGGCGTTAGAAGTGGCTAGCTCCTCACCCGGCTGCGTGTGGGCATGGCTACTAGGCGGACGGGGGAGCAGAAAGTGGCTGCGGCGGCGGACTGGCGGAGGAAAATGTGGATGGTAGGATTTCGATGCCGCCGGTCGACTTAAATAGCCGGGCTAGGCATCGCGCGGCCCGCCGAAGCGGCGCCACGTCGCGACACCGGTCCGACGGAGGAGACGAGCTTCGGACCATCGGATTTCCGGGAGTTTCAGCGTGGGACCCCGCCGTCAGTCTGACGTGGCGGGCGTGCCTGGGGGCGCCCGGGCGCCCTCATATTTGGGCTGGATATGGGAGGTGTCGGTCAGGCTAGGCGTTTGACACCCGTTTAAGGAGTTCGTCTGGGTCAAAAAAATCGTGATCAGTCAGTGATCAGGCGGCCCGTTCGGACGTATGAGGCGGGTTTGAGCTATCCGGCCGTAGATGCATTTAGACTCTCGAAAATGAACATGCGCTACACTGGTGGTGCCCGCCGGGTAAAATGTACTCTACCAGCCAAATCTTTATAGTTTTTCGCGTTTGCTATTCTTCACATCTATACTACTATTAAACGAGAGAAGTTCAGGCCAGCGGACGAAAACTCTGCCCGTAATCTATACTACTATTAAACGAGAGAAGTTCAGGCCAGCGGACGAAAACTCTGCCCGTAAAACAACCCACGCCCGCACGAGTGTACAGGTAAACCCACGTCCTTTTCTCAAAAAAATAATCAGTAAACAACCCACGCCCAAAATACACGGAGAGTCATACACGGAAAATAACATGGAAACAACTAAGCTCAATTTGCGGGAATCAATCCAGGCTCGACGTCCAGATTACATGCCCCTGCGCAGCCGCTGAGGCACCCGACAACGGCCGCGACGTCGCTGCCCTGCGCAGCCGCCGAGGCATCCGACGACGGCCGCACCGACGACGGCCGCGACGTCGCTGCCCTGCGCAGCCGCCGAGGCATCCGACTACGGCCGCGACGACGAGGTCGCCGAGTCACTCGACGACGGCCACGACGACGTGCTGTTCCCAAGACAGGTGCAGCTGCACAGACGCCCTGCCACGGCCGCGACGAGGATCTCCTCGCCGACATAGGTGCTTGCTCTTCTCTCATTCACAACTTCGAAAGGCTTTTACATGTTGCTGCCGTGCTCCTTTCTCAACCTGTTCATGTGATCCATCAATTGTTCTGGTTGAATGAAATTATGAAAAACAAGGAAAGTGTATGAACTGATGGCATATGGCATGACCATATGCTAACAATCCTTGTTGTCCGTACCTGACCTAAATCTGACGTCGTTTCATGAATCCTTGTCAAGTGAGCATTGTACTGACCTCACCTAAATGCCTCATCAAGCTGCATATGAACAGGTTCAATTCTCAGATCCAAATATGAACACACATAAAGTCACTCTGAGATACACCTACATGAATATTAATGCAAAAGGAATTCAATTGGCGACTGAGTATTAACCCAGCTTGCATGTTAAATAGTAGGATGGAGTTGAACATAAAACACTACTCTATCTGAGTTGTGGTAATAGTATTCCTTCAGTTACAATTGTGTGATACCATTCTTGACATTCACAGGGTTGAAGGACTTCATATGGCCCCAACCAGTCCCAACAGGGCGCGCACCCCGTTCCAGGATATAAGCAACAACCAATCCTTGGGTGATGAGCATTACACAACCACCCAATTTCAGTTTTTGTACCCCAACTGCTGAATTGTGACATTATGTGCAGACCCTAAAGAAGTAAAAAGGCAGAGGGATAGAGAGCGGTATGCACAAAATAAGGATGAGATTAATAAGAGACGACGTGAGGCCTACAAACAGAAGAAAATTGCCTCTGCTGAGATCAGTGGGGCACAAACACAGCTGGGTGTATCACAAGGTAATAAAGATGAACTTCATTCTTCATTATATATATTGCTATATATAAATGATCTATTCTTCATCTACTCAGGCAGTAATGAGATTAATAAAGATGAACTTCATTCTCCACACAATATATTTGTATATATAAATGATCTATTCTTCATCTACTCAGGCAGTAATGAGATTAATAAAGATGAACTTCATTCTCCACACAATATATTTGTATATATAATGATCTATTCTTCATCTACTCAGGCAGTAATGAGATTAAGAATCGTATGGAAAGGGAGCGGTATGCACGAAATAGGGAGGAAATATTAAAGCGACAGCGACAAACCCGCGAGCAAAATAAGCATATTGCTGCCGTCCTTGATGGCAGTAACATTGTAACGCAAGTGCCGGCTACCGGACAATCTGCAGTCACACAACTGCAGAACATAACAAGTGCAGGGGGTGCGGTACCAAATTCCGTTCATTTGACCAGAGACAATGTGGACGATGAGTCCCATTGGTTGCACAGAAATGATGCGTACCAGATGCAACGGAAGTCAAGACAGCTGACACCCACACAAATGTCACTAGATGAGAACCCCCAACTCAGTGCAATCGACAAGCTACATATGCCAGAAGAGTCTTCTGAAAAAAAGGGTTAGTTGTCCGATCTATTAATGGTGCTAAATTATGTGGTGTTTATTCTTCTCTGCAGGTCAAAACACACATCATCAAATTGGTACTTTTGGTGGTACCACCCTGTACATAAAAAGTGTCCATCTCTGCTGCTTACTCTTTTGTGCCAAATAAATGTTTTCAGCCAACGACCACGCCAAAGATGCATACGGACTACTGGAGCCCGATGTGCACACGATAAACATTGATGGTCCGCATAATGTCATTTTTAGATTCATCTCCCCACTATGCATAACAGCAAATGGGCATCATTTACTACTCCTAACACACTATTATTCAATGTTCACAAACAGAATGCTTGGGAGACGGGAACCAAGGAGAAAAAAATGGAGACATAGACCATGATGAAGAAGCTAGGATCTTCGCCCAATCAGGTTTATTGTTGCTGTCATGAGTTACCACTACAATATAATATTAGTAATATGGTCTCTATTTGAACTTTTATTAATGCAAATGTCGGTTCTGCTCCAGATGTTTATTTTCAAACATACCGAGTGGAACAACAGGATGGTGATGGAGCTCCCAATAATGATGCTCATGACAGAGTCTATATTACCCTGCCCAAAAAGCATCATGTGCTTAGAAAAGTTGGTGATTGCCGCCATTGTGGAGCTTTGCGATTTCAATATGAGGGGCCTGCGTTTTGCTGCAGAAAGGGGAAAGTGGATGTATTTACTCCAGATGTTTGTGAGGAGTTGAAACAGTTGTTTACAAGTCTAGATGATGAGGATGCTAAATATTTCAGGGAAAATATACGGTATTTCAACTCCCACTTCTCATTCACAAGTCTGGGAGTCACCCTGGATCGGCGAGTCAGCACCGCAGCAGGAACCGGCGTATATACATTTCGTGCGTGTGGGGGTTATACCACGCTCTTGATGATCTGGAGTCTGGTGATAATGGCCCTCGACATTTGCAGCTATATATTTATGATACAGATGAAAATTTGTTTCATAGGGTTAAGAGGTCTCCAAATCTTAGGTTAGATCTCATACGGAAGATTCTGGCAATACTAGAGCATAACCCTTATGCTCAAGTATTTAAAAGCCTTGGTGCTGTTCCGAATCTAGATGAATACAGGATCTCATTAAATACCGATATCAAGCTTGATCAACGGAGGTACAATGCGCCAACAACTTCTCAGGTAGCAGCAATATGGGTTGAAGGGAGTGACCCACAAAAGACCTTTGATAGAAGTGTTATTGTGTACGGGAAAGGTGAGCGTCCCCTGTATATTAGAGCATACTATGGTTGCTACGACCCTTTGTCATATCCACTATTCTTCCCACGTGGAGAGATCGGTTGGAATCGTTTGATGCCATATATTGAGGCTGCCGATGACACAAACCAATATTCAGTAGATGATTCTGCACGACAAGAGTACCCAGCCTATGTTCTTCCTTCAGGTATAATGTTCATAATTAATTTACACATTTTAATCAAAGTTAAACTTATTCAATAATCCATCTTGCAGACGATAACATGATTAGAGAACAACTTGGTCATGACGCACAGCATGAAGACCACACTGCTGATTTAGCTGCAGGTTGTTTTTATATTCTTATGATTATATTACACCAAAATTATGTTCATTACTGATTTATACATATTAATCAAAGTTAACCTTATTTAGTTTCCATCTTTCAGACGATAACATGATTAGAGAAGAACTTGGTCATGGCGCAGGGCATGAAGAACAAGCCACTGAGTTAGCTCCAGGTATTGGACGCGATTCACGTTTTTATATTCGTATGGTTCTATTATACCAACTTTAATGTTGGTAAACAATTTCTAGATGACTACGAGGATAACCCAGATGAGGATTTCGGTGACAATGAGATGAATGCCACAAAATCAAGGAAATATGTTAGCGCAAGGGAGTACTATGCCTTCAAACTGCAGGTCCGGAAGAAGCTTTTTAACATCATCTTGTTTGGGGGGCGCCTCTTCCAACAGTGGGCGGTTGACATGTACATCAAGATTGAGACAATGAGGCTTGACTGGTACTCAAAGCCAGCAAATCAAAAGGTCATACGCGCTGACCTCTACCAGGTAACATGCTTGTGTTTGAAGGCATAGTAAATTGTATTACAGATGCCACTCTTTGCTTCAACATGGGATACTAATTGGCGTCAAATCTTGATTTACTATAGGGCCTTGTTGACACCGTAATCGCTGGCGAGTCACGCGGTGATCGTATTGGGAAGAGAATCGTGCTTCCACGTACCTTTCCTGGTGGTGACCGTGACATGCAGCGCAGGTTCCTCGATGCAATGGCAATAGTTCAAAGATGGGGTAAACCGGACTATTTTATCACGATGACATGCAATCCGTACTGGGAGGAGATAACTATTGAATTGTTGCCTGGACAGCTGCCACAAGACCGTCCAGACCTTGTGGCAAGAGTATACAGAGCTAAACAACGATCCATGATGGACTTACTGATTAAGGGTAAGCATTTTGGAGAAGTTGCGGCTTATGTACATGTCACTGAGTTTCAGAAACGAGGCCTCCCTCATGAGCATATACTTCTAATCATGAAAGCAAAAAGTAAGTTAAGGACCCCGGATGACTATGATCGGGTGATATCGGCACAGATACCCGACAAAAATAAATATCCTGTTCTCCATAATCTGGTGGTCAAACACATGTTGCACGGTCCATGTGGCGCGCTCAAGAAAAGTTGCCCTTGCATGATAGATGGACAATGTCGGTTTCATTACCCTCGAGATTTCTGTGATGCTACATTACAAGGGAAAGACTCATATCCCATCTATAGAAGGAGGGATGATGGGGTGAGAGTTAGGATCAGAGGAGCTGATTTGGACAATAGATGGGTGGTCCCTTACAACCCCTTTCTGCTGATGACATACAACTGTCACATTAATGTCGAAGCATGCTCGAGCATCAAGGCAGTGAAGTACTTATTCAAGTACATCTACAAAGGGCATGATAAGGCATCATTTGCGTTCCATCAGGATATTATCAATGATGGGGGAATCATTGATGAAATTCGACAATATAGGGATGCACGCTATATATCTCCTCCCGAAGCTATCTACAGGATTTTTGGCTTTAAAATGTTTGGTGTCAGCCCAGCTGTGTTGCAGCTCCAGCTTCATTTGCCAAACATGCATACAGTCGCATTTCAGGCTTATGAAAATCTGCAAGATGTTGTCGCTCGGCCATCTTCTTCCAAATCCATGCTTACCGAGTACTTTCAGATGAACCAAAAGTATCCAGAGGCACGAAAATTGTTGTACAGAGAGTTCCCAGAACATTATAGGTGGATATCCGGTAATAAGAAGTGGCAACCGAGGAAAAATAAGAGATCACAGATTGGAAGATTGGTGCATGCACACCCTGCTGAAGGAGAGAGGTACTACCTGAGGGTGCTCCTAAACCATGTCCGAGGTGCCACTTCATTTGATGATTTAAAAACAATAAATGGCAAGCCATGCGGATCCTTCAGAGAGGCGTGCGAGCAATTAGGCCTCATTGAGCATGACAGGACACTTGATGATTGCATGACAGAGGCAGCAACATTTCAAATGCCTTCTGCTCTTAGACGGTTGTTTGCGACTATACTGGTATTCTGTGAGGCAACACAAATCCGTCAGTTGTGGGACAAACATCTAGCATCCATGTCTGAAGATTATCGCCGTACTCAATCGAATGAGGCAGCACTAGAGCAAATGGTCCTTAGGGATATTAGGGATCTGTTGCAATCCATGGGAAAGAATATTAAACACTATGGACTTCCGGATCTGGTTGACGCAGATGGTTCTTCTGACGTTGAGAATAGAGAGGTAACAGACGAGAGAGAGGTCACGGTGGACCAAGAACATCTAGATCTATTTAGTTGTTTGAACAATGAGCAACTAGCTGGTTTCAATGACATAATGGAGCATGTGACGAACCAGAAAAGCCAGATTTTCTTCGTTGATGGCCCAGGAGGCACTGGGAAGACGTACCTGTACAAGGCATTGCTTGCGAAGGTCCGTTCGATGGGCCTAATAGCGATCGCAACTGCTACATCAGGTATTGCAGCATCGATAATGCCTGGAGGTCGGACTGCACACTCCAGATTCAAAATTCCAATCAAGCTGACTGACAACAGCATGTGTAGCTTCACAAAGCAGAGTGGTACGGCAGAGTTGCTTAAACAGGCGTCCTTGATAATTTGGGATGAAGTTGCTATGACAAAGCGTCAAGCAGTTGAGACGCTTGATAGATCGCTACAGGATATAATGGAATGTCCTTTACCATTTGGTGGAAAGGTTATCGTCTTTGGTGGCGATTTCAGGCAGGTACTCCCCGTTGTGACACGAGGGACAAGAGCACAGATCACTGATGCTACACTGTTGAGATCCTATCTGTGGCAGAAGATCCGGAAGATATGCCTCACACGCAATATGCGGGCACAGACAGACCCTTGGTTCTCGGAATACCTCCTACGGATCGGCAATGGAACGGAAGAAACAATTGGCAACGACTATGTGCATCTCCCTGAAGACATTGTGATTGCTTATACCGACGATGAAGAACCTATTAACAAGCTTATCGAAGATGTCTTCCCATCCCTACACACCAATGCTAGGTCGAGAGAGTACATGAGCACACGTGCAATTCTCTCGACCAAAAACGAGCATGTGGATGACTTGAATGACAAGATGATCTCCAGATTTCCGGGCGAGGAAAAGGTGTACCATAGCTTTGACTATATCGAGGATGACTTCCAGAACAATTACACAATTGACTTCCTGAACTCGATCACACCAAATGGGTTGCCCCCGCATGTCTTGAGAGTAAAAATCAACTGCCCGGTCATTTTGCTACGGAACCTCGACCCTCATAATGGGCTATGTAATGGAACACGCCTTATGATCAGGGCCTTCCAGGATAATGCAATCGATGCTGAGATTGTTGGTGGCCAGCATGCTGGAAAGAGGGTGTTCATACCTAGGATCCCTATGTCGCCCTCGGAGGACACCTCGCTTCCGTTCAAGCTTAAGAGAAAACAGTTCCCGATCCGCCTGAGTTTTGCGATGACCATTAACAAGGCACAGGGTCAAACCATCCCAAATGTCGGTATTTACCTTCCAGAACCTGTTTTCTCACATGGCCAACTATATGTTGCATTGTCAAGGGGTGTCTCAAGAAAGACGACACGGATTTTAGCCAAGCCTAACACCGAGGTTGATAAATCTGGGAGAAGCACCAAAAACATTGTCTATAGAGATGTTTTAGAGGGGTGAGGTACGTGCAATAGTTCGTGTTTTCTTTGCACCTTTGATTTTGTACCTATATAACTAACTCTGAACCTAACACTTTCTCTTATTTTATTTGCAGGTTTTGATCACATCGCACTACATAATAGGCATGAAACAATAATGATGTATATGTGACCTCCGAATCTTTATGTCAGAGTCGTTTATTAGTGTGATTTATTTGTAAAAATCGTTCACATATCAACTGGGCTGGAAATGAAAAAGTACAGACTTTAAATGTGTCACACTTGTTATTCCATTCATGTTCTGATTACTTGCACCATTCATTTGGGAACGTAGAAATTTCAATTTATTCTGTCAATTCCAAAACATAATATTGCTATACCAGCAAAATGTAAGCTGCTGGGATCATTGACAGAAATATAAATGATAAATTGCAAATTTATGATGGCTGTTTTTTTTGCGGGTCAAAAATAATTTTCATTTATCACCCAGGATCAATCTGCTTCTTACATAAGTCAGGCACCTCACCTGAGACTGAAACCCACCATACAACCTAAATAATTTTCATTTATCACTTAGGATCAATCTCCGTCTTAAATAATTATCATTTATGATGGTTGTTTTCTCTCAGGTGCATATGTGATTGTTAAACCTGTCTCAAATATAACTGGTTGAATTATTTAGCGCACATGAACTAACTAAATAAAACTATCCATCTAACATATAAATGGAAGAAAGAAGTGTCAATTTCGGTCTTGACTGGACGTGGTCATCATGGAATAATAAGTATTCTCCGTCCCTAACACTAACAACCGTCGATAAAATAGTAATGTGTAAACACAAAACTGAAGACAACATAAGCAACAATGAACAAAAGGAGATAAAAGGGCCAAGAAAGCAATCAATTTATCTGACCACAAGTGAGCAGTAATAATAATAAAACATTTGTACGAAACTCACCTTGATGGTTTCTTCATAAAATGGAAACCTGTGATGTCACCACTCCCAATAGCTTTGGGCTGTAGTACAATATTTGCAAGGTTACATGGTTTGATCTTAGGAATAGTGGATTCTGTCGTTTTATCAAGCTCAGTCTTGAAACAACCGAAAGCACTTCCCTGGCCCGTCCTATCGAACACGACCAGTGAGGGCACATTAATTAACTAACTGCGAAGATAAAGGATACAAGAATTATATTTCTGTAGACAATGATGAACTTGCTGTACATATAAAAAGGTAGAAGAGAAAGCACACAAAAAATAGAATAAACGTTCTGATGAGCCGAGCCCAATATTTCTGTATAAACATGTATTACGAAAATAACCCAATTAATTCTATATGCGTGGGATATAAAAAAAAAAAAAAAACATGCGTCCTGAGATAAATCAAAGGAGTTGCCAAAAAAATGATAAATCAAAGGAAAGCATGGGGCCTGAGATAACTATCACGATTCCCTTCCCTAAATCAAAGGAGTTGCCAAAAAAAAGATAAATCAAAGGAAAGCGTGGGGCCTGAGATAACTATCACGATTCCCTTCCCTCCTCACGCTATGGAAGTCCTTTCCGTGATTTCCGCCTTACATATTGCCTACAACGAACGATCTCTCAATCAGGAGCCCATACAAGCAACGTGTTTTGCACCGTAGGGTTTCCTTCATCCTCTCTCGCGAAGGATTGCCGCAGCCTCACACCCCCTCCACCGCGCCGGCCTCCTCCACCACAAGTCTGTCCAGCTTGCTCATGAGTCCATGGTGAACTACCATCGTTCCCCCCAATGTCTACGTCACAATCCCCGATGGCCTCTACGGATCAATCTGCTATCACTGTGGTAATAATGATATCTCTCTGTAATTACATCATATTCACAATGGCACATCTACAAGGCAGCATAGTCGCTAGAGGTGATCCAACGAAGTGAATCAACATGCCTTGTGTTACCCTGCAAAGTTACAGAGATGCTGTGTGTGACTTACAAAATTCTTTGGGCAACATCCACCTGATTACTAGAGAGAATAGTCTCGAAAAATTTGACATGCCATTATTATTATTCTTATTCGGGGGGGACAAAACAAGATGTAATCTATAGTATAATAATATCATATCTACGATTCTTTACTCATCTTCATATAATATTTGCTCTTTTGTAAGTACTGGAGAATATTATATTATTGTGTGTTTCAGTTACTAAGCGATGAAGAACCAATAAGTACCGAGTAATATTATATTATGTGTGTTTCAGGTACGAAGCGAGGAAGAATCAAATGGAATAGACAACGGTGATGAAGTACAGGAAAAAAAGAGCACACAGGCCACAGATTGCGAAGTCGCAAAGGCATGCTTCCGTTTCAACTATCCCAAATAGTTCTAATTCTCATTATATTATAATACTACATAGGGATTATACTTTGTAATGTTCCTCTCAGGGATTAACCATCAAGGAAACAAGTGAAGAAATGCAGCCAGCTCAAGACAATGAATTAGCACAAACATTCGACACCGAAGGGGCAGAAACTGTAGGGGACAAGCTTGCAGAACTAAATGGAATACCCAACAAAGATGAAGTGGAGAAAAAGAAGAGCACGCAGTCCACAGATTCCAAGGTGACATAGGCATATCTTCTTTTCCAACTATATGTCCCAAATAGTTCTAATTCTAATTATATTAAACCCTGCATACTGATTGTTCTTTGTAATCTTTCTCTCAGGAATTAACCTTGAACGAAACAAGAGAACAAATGCAGTTAGCTCAGGATGAGGAATTAGCACAAACATTTGGCATCGAAGGGGCAAACACTATAGGGGACACAATGAGAGAATCAAATGAAACAGCCGACAAAGAAGTGGAGAAAACGCAAAGCACGCAGTCAAGTGATTCAGAAGACTCCGAAGTGACAGAGGCATCTTTTCGTTTCCAACTATGTCCCAAATAGGTCTAATTATAAGTATATTGTATCCTGCATACCCATTATTCTTTGCAATGTTGCTTCCAGGAATTAACCTTCAATGAAACAAGTGAACAAATGGATGCAGCTGAGGACAGAGAATTAGAACTAACGTCTGGCATGGAAGGGGCACATGCAGGGAAGCCTATCCGACTGCATAACAAACCTAAGAAGGCACAAGACTATGTGGTGGCTCCAGAAGGCACGGACAAATCCTTCTATGCCCTGCTTTTGCTACATTTGTTTTCTTTGTCATTAATAAATGTTGTTACTTACATCATGATAGATTACGCCTGCACCGGCGATGATTGGTCTGTGATTGAAAATATCATGTCTGAACCAAACGATAAAAGAAATTTAGTGAGCATTGATGACTCACATCTCCAAAGAAAACAATTACAACGTCTATTACTCCCAGAAGAATTTGTTGGCGACGAAGTAAGTATATGTAGCTTTTAGACAAGACGATGCTATTTTAACATTAGTTTCTATTTTCTCCTATGACCAAGGTGTGCACTTGATATTGCAGATCATAGACGCATACATACATTGCATAAGTGCTAAAGAGCATCTACAGATGAGGTCAGGTGGAAGTGTGTTCTTAGAGAGTGCATGCATCTCTAAGATGATAAAGGAATTTAGCTCTATACGGGATGAGGCACCAAGATGGGTATTAAACAGAGCTACAACTTATTTGGAACATGATATGGTGAGTCACAGTTCCATACAAATGTTTGTATAGATGGGACGTAAACTAACAAAAACCCTATTTTCAGATATTCATTCCAGTGAACATTGAACACTTCCATTGGTACCTAGCAGTTATAAATACCGGGCAGCGATGCATCCAGGTGCTCGACTCGCTAGGCCCAGGAATGAGCCGCAAAGACCTTACCGCTATGGTTAGTCATTAGTCACACTACACCATCTTTTGATAAGACGATTTCTGTTATTATTCTGTTGTGATGCTAATACTTTGTCATTTATTCACTCAACAGCTCAAAGGACTGGAAAATGTATTTGAATATGCATCGCTTCAAATGGAACTAAAAACTGATAAGTGGAAAGACTTAAACATCTCAACATGGCGAAGGGAAGAGTGTATTAAGAGCAAACTGCAAAGAGATGGGTATACCTTCTAACTCAAAGGCTCAAAGTAATCAACATCATGTGTTTTTTGTATTTCCCCATTAGTTGCATCAGAAAAGAAGTTTCTGCACAATTAACAAAAAATATGCACATGTCAAATTATACAAGCTGAAAGTATACAGACTAACAGAATCATTCATTAGGGTAAATATGTCTCACCTTCCCAAAACGGCAAATTGTTCCAGTCCCACAGCATACATCAAAAAGTAATGTGTCTGAATTGAGATTGGCACAATCACTAGCAAGGGTGTACAATCTTTCTGCAGCAAGAGTATTAACCTGTGTAATTGTGAGTCAATACCAAAGTTAAAACAAAGCCCAATGGGGCAATTTCGAGACGCTGGTAAAATGCGTAACGTGACGTAATACTATAAGCCAGTGACCCATTGAAAGTGAGAGTGGCATTTTTTTCCAAACAAAAATATCTTTAAATTTCAAAGGGCATGTCCGGTTCACATGCTGCGTGGGTGAGATTTTTGTTCTAATCACTGCTTGTTACAGTCATGATCATTTGATGATTTCAAGAAATAATATGAATCCCTATAGAAATGATAACAATTTATTGAGTATATTTAAGTTTTGTAATCATGCAGGTCATCTTGTGGTCTGTGGATGATAAATTTTATGGAGTACTTCACAGGATATATTTTGTCTGACATTCCTACACAGGTACATTTCACTCTGTATCATTATACTTATTCTATGTTCTATCACTATTTAACTCTTATTACTACTTTAATAGGAACATATGACAGATTTTAGAACAAAACTAGCTGTCATCTTAGTGGACTCGGAATTGAATGATGATAATATAAGAAATCGAGACATGGAAGATGACGAAAACAACACAGATCCCACGGAATGTATGATTCTGGATAGACCTCCTGAGAATTTCAAAACATCAAATACATCTGAAGAAGTCGAGCTCATCTCACAGTCATTTATCCTTTCACCGTATGTCAAAACAACAAACGATGATTTAATAGATGAACTGTGCTTGTTCATCGGTATGGTTGATGATGTCGCTCTACTAGAGTAAGCCATATTTTTTAGTTCATTTTGTATTCCAATAAATTACTTTCATGTCAATATAATTGACAGAATTTCGATTTTACAGGAGCGAATGGGTGAAAAGCTCTGATCCATACCCTATTAGCTTAAATTTGAGACAAATAAAAAACATATTGAACAACGATGAATACATGGATATCCATTGCTTTAATATGGCTGTGCGGATACTAGCGCGGCACGAAGTCCAGCTTCTCAGAGACATTCCATCTCACTATATGGATCTGAACTTTTGTGTAAGTTACTATAATCATGTATTACATTTTTTCTCATTGCACTAATATTTTCTCATTCTTATTTTAGTCGATGTTCCACTATGCACGAGACTCAAGTCATCGTGAGAATATGGAAATTGCTACACTGAGACAGTTGTTTCATAGCTGGCCTGACAGTAATGATTACCATATCTCACAATGTGATGTGGTAAGAGTTTAATTTTTATCTTTAAGAGTGCTTTATTTGGTCTTAATTATTATCCCATGTATTTCTAAACTATTTCATCATTGCAGATTTTATTGCCTTGGTATATGTTTGGACTATTTCTATTGTTTGTGTTGGATCAAAATAAAAAGGTTGTTTCAATTTTCGATCCGTTGCCAATACCTACTTTGGGGAATAATGTACTTAAAATTGTGGCTGAGAACCTAAACCGTGCACTAGAAGTTGCAAACCCTGCATTCAAGGATGATATCTCTAAATGGGAATGCTTAGTTCCTGTTGCTCCAACTAACTCACATTGGTATGAATCTTTTAAACGCATTACAATATTAATTGATTCATTCAACGCACATTATATGTTTATTTCATACATGCAGTGCCCTGTCCGGTTATTTGGTTTTTAATTACATGCACTCATTGTGTGATGGAAAACTATATTTTCCCATACCCAAGGTGAGTATTTACACCATTCTTATTTCTTTCTATACACATTGCACATGCAACTTGTTATAACAATGTTGTATAATGCATATGTAGGATGGATTTCAGCTGAGGAAGCAATTTTTGGTGCATATTTTAAAGTACGAAGAGAATGAAGCTCAAAACAACATCCCATACATTGAACGAAGCATCATTGATCGCATCTATAGATGGACCTTCATTGCTTCAAAAGATGGACCTTCAAGACATGCTTAGTTGGGGTTTTTAAAATATATTTTTTTGTATAAGAACTCACTAAATAAAAATTAGATCCAGAATAGATGTTTTTACTATAGACTATGATGCATGGGTTGGATCAGAAATATGTCACACTTCCTGAAAATACAATTTGAGTGACATGATAACATTGTTTGAAATTTTAACTAATGCGTCCCTCTTCAAACTAGAACACAAAATTCTGCTATGAAAATGATTCCTTCAGATTATATTTCAGGGTGAAACATTTCCCAACAAAAAAGTGTTTGTTACTGCTCGTTTAGGGCAGCAAGCTCCCTTCTGGTTAAAAGGATTTGAGTGCAAGGTTGATTACAATGAATGCAAGCAAGCATGCTTCTAGCCTTCTACTGAGCCTTAGAAGAAGCCAAGGAGTATATTCCAAAACCTCTTTTATATTACTTCAACACAAAAAGTTATGTGATATCCTTCTTTCATGTAGATATCCTATTAGGTGAGAGCATCAACAAGGTTTTGTTGATCTATCATGAACCGGTTTAGAATAAATGTTTTTGATGTACATGCTTGTGGTAAGACATGTAAGAAATATTTGGAGTTGCCGATGAAGGTAATCTAGAACTTTGATTTAGTAAACATATATGCCCGACCATCACATCAAGGAAACGTTCCATAGGCAACCCCAAGGATTTCCCAAATTACAAAAATAATGTGGAATGCAACTCAGAATCAAAACATACCCGTCCATTCAGACTTGTTGCTCATTCCCTTCGGCACCTTCTTCTTCTCCTAAATAAAATTGAACCATTAAGGATCGCATCGTCAACACAGCCACCGATAAGCAGATTCAAGGAATTGCGAGTTTGCGAGTCTAGAATTAACTTATGTTGAGGAATGTCGATAAGAAAAATACAATGCACCAAAATTAAGTACAACAAAACAGATTTACCCTTTCACCGTATCAGTAGGTCTAACCAGTATATCATAAATTATAGCTTGAAAGAAATAAGAACCTAGATCAGCTCAAATCACATAATAAAACACTAAGCTCCTTATTATTGATTTGGCCCAGTCACCTGACTGGCCTTGAAAAAAGTAGCTTAAGCACTTGGTGGAAATTGTTTACTATATTATCTCTTAGCTCTCTCGGCTAACCGAAGTCTGCAATCAAATGATACCGAAGAAACAAACAAAAAATAAAAATATATACCTTTTATCTCAGAATCAAATGATCCGTACTTCTTTTGCCAGGCCTGTTCTTACATAAGGTTCCCGCAGAAGATCAAGTTGGTGAGCCATGTGATGGGAAAAAAATTGCCGCTGCCGAGATCAATGGCCTAACTAACGAAGCAGACACACAGCTGACTGTATCACAAGGTAATTAGGATCAACTTCATGATATATGGCCCTTTTGCTATTACAGACCTTCTTCGCTTTGCTATTCAGAGCTGAATGTATTTCACGATGGTTTTTAATATTCAAACATTCACTTCATTCGTGTTCCTGGTTTTGTACCCAGAACAGTATACTAATATTTATTGTACCCACAAACGTATTCACCCCAATATTGTGTCAAATAAGAATCATTCAGTGATCAGCAACTAAGAAAGTATACTCCCACTTATCACAAAAAAGAGTGTTGCCTTTGTGATTCAGCCAAAGAAGTAGCACTAATTCTATCTCCACTACTGGTATACATTTTTGTCGCTACAACTGTAATCTAATGTCTACGCACAAAGTGTATACATAAAAGAGGAATCGGAGAAGATTATCTCCATGAAAACATTTCATTGGATATGGGACAGGATTCAATGCTTGTGCTTGTCCAGATTATTTGAGTAATGATGTATGCAATTTGTGCTTGTCCAGTTCTGTTCATGTGCATATTTCATATCTCAGTTGGAACTTTGTACATATCAATTGATCTATCACTTCAGACACATGTTCTTTTCAGAATTGCATCTAGATGTGCATATCAATTGTTTAATTGGAAATCCCAAAAGGTTGACTAAACAGTTAAACAAAGAAATAGATACCGAGAGATTTGCATCCAGTTGTGATGTGCAAAAATAGATGTTATAGCCATCTGATACAAACCTCAAATATCCTCACAAAAGCCTGTGTTTCCACATCCAGCATAGACACAAGATTCTCTAAAGTTGCTGCAAGAAATCCACCAAAACGTGGCTGAAATCTCAGCTGGCTTGAACCTCCCTAGACAGGCATTGCAAGTAAATATAAATCAACAAACTGATGATATGTAAGTGATCTCATTTAAAACCATATGCTGCTTGTGATGGTGACATCTCATTATTTCTAAAAAATATGTGTGGTATCCGCAACAACAAAGCAAAGCTACTGCGATCGACAGAATGTTCAGTAAGCTAAGCTACTGCAGATCGACAGAATGTTCAGTAAGCTAAGCTACTGCAGATCGACATAATGTTTAGTAAAAAATTGAAATTTGTAATTAGTAGAACCAGATCACTGTAACCAACTATAAGTACACCCTCATATCCAGCTGTGGAGGGGGACGCATGCGCTTACCAGCTGCGGCTGTGCTTGCAGCGCGAGTTCTGCGGCGGGCGAAGGCCACGATGAGAGCGACGCCCGCGGTGATCCCCACCGCCAGCCCCGTCCACTTCCCCGTTTCGCCTGCTCTCTGTCTCCTCCCCTACTAGCGCCCACTTCTTTGACTGCTGCCCCTCCGCCGCACGACGCGCATATGGGGGCAGCCACGGACGAAAGCGAAGCGCCCGAACCGCTCCATCTGGTGAGCCGACGGGGCCCGGTCTGTGCTCGGGCAGCGCCGGCGCGGGATGGCCGCCGCCGCGGACCCGTTGGAGATGAATCCCGCGCCTCCGCGGCCGGCTCAGACGGCGCCTTGCGCTGGGTCGGCTGCGAGCATGCGGAGCTCGGGCGCCTCCTGGAGCACGGAGGCGAATGGATTCAACGAGAAGGGCCGTGCGAACCTCGCGTCGGCGGCCTGACGAGGTGGGGAAAGGGGGAGTTGGCGACCAGAAGAATGGGGAACGGCGGCCAGAGTATCTCACGGGGGTGAGTTCGGTGATGGGCTTAACCGAGAGCGAGTGACTGTGTAGCACACCGACACCGTTGTAGTGCTACTCATCAGCAGGGGCGGAGCTGGAGCACAAGTCACCCTGATGCACCACCTTAACATGGCGTAAATTTTGTAAGCAACATTTTAAGTAAAGGTATATTTTGTAACTTCTAGTCTAGATTATCCGACATAATAAGACGATGGCGTATAAATTCAACTGTTACTAATTAAAATTCTATATAACTATAAGGATGGATGAAAGGACAAATTTACTTGGAAAAGATGTCTCTTGATTACCTTCCAATAGATTTGCTTTCTTGAGCATCGGTGACCTTTTTCATCACTGAAGATTTCATCACCAAGCTGATTGCACAAGTATATTCTTCAAATTAGGATGGTAAAGTTCTGTTAATTTCTTCTTGCCTGGATTATACTAAATCTAGTCTTCTTCCCAAATTACATCTTCCAGAGATTTCAAAATAGTGATTTTCTTTTGTGAAAAACCCTGTCCATAGGATATCTGCATTTAACAAACAAAATTTTGAAAAGTTACATGTATGACATGGAAAATTGTAAGTTAAAACCTGACATGGAAAATTGTAAGTTAAAACCCTAAACGATTCACATGTTTTGCCAAAACTCGTATATATGAACAGAGTTTGATTTATCTCGATTCAAGTTAATGCAAAACCTGACTAAAATTGATAACCATTAGTTGTAGAAGTACTTGGAAACATTGACAAAGGCAAGGGCGCTGCTAGGAGGAAATTAGGATATGTTCTAACCTGTAGATGGCAATAGAGCAAAAAGAGTAGGAGTGTCGGCGTAGTTGCAGCAATCAAGGGATCGGTAACCTATGCATCTGGGTTACGGTGTTGGCGTCGTGCCGATCGCCGGCAGCTCTCGCGTCTGCGTGTGCGGCGTGCTCAGTGGGTACTGCCACCATTGGAGCGTCTGTGGGGAACTAGGGATTGGGATTTGGGAGCCTATCAGACATGGGGAACCATCGATCGACCAACGCACGTATGGGCTGCGAACGCGAGATGCTGAGCGAAGTGGGCCTGGGCTGGGAGCGGGCGAGTAGATAGATCCTCGGCTGGAATTTCGTACCCTGATGCACCGGACACTGCCGTACCTGATGCACAGGCCTTCTATAGATAGCACGTACGAGTAAAATTTAATTCGGACCCTGATGCCTGTGCATCAGGGTAGGCCCATTGGGCTCCGCCCCTGCTCATCAGGGGAGTATTTGTTTATCGGCCGTGTTCAATTCAGCTGGGTAGGTATCTTAAATCTTAATGGAGTCTCCTGATGCACATCAGTGTCGAATTACCTGAGCCCAGGCGGACCCCCGCAGTGATAGGTGAAAAATAGCCGAACGCCCTGACTGACCGGTACCCTCATATCTAATTTAAATATATGACGGATATGAGGCGCGACCAGGTGCTTACACAATGTCGTACTGACGGCCGGGTCCCATATGAAATCACCCAGAAACCCAACAGTCTGAAGGGCGTCTCCTCCGGTGGGGGTGCGAACGTCGCGTGGCGCCTCTCCGGCTCGCTGTCCGAGGCCAAAGTCAGGCTTTTAAGTCGGCGGGCATCCCTAAACCTAGCCACAACTTCCTCCTCTCTCTCGCGCCGTCAGCCCGGACACATTTCTCTCCGTCTCCACTTTCCTCTTCCCTCGCCGTCCGATATGGCCCGGCAGTAGAAGACCACATACGCTATGCTAAAACCGGAGCGCTACTTCCAGATCGAGGAGGAGATCCGGACGCGGTGCGTAGCCCGGATCGCAACAAAGAATTTCCAGTCATTTGTATGACTTACAATTGGGAATTATATGCTCTTTGCATGAGATTTCAACTTCTCAAAAAAATAGGTTCGCGTTATTATAGAATTATTTTTTCATAGTAAAACATATTTTAGTCGAGACGTGTGTTGCACGTGCATGCTTACTAGTACCTGAAAATAAACTTTGCGGCAGTCGGTTTTTTCTTTCGTCTTGCAATCACGTACAAAGGTTCGGCCCATAATGGGACTTGGGACCGACTAGGGTACAAATCCTGGCTAGGCCTGGACTAGAGCAGCCCACAAATCCACATAAAAAGGCATGATCGTTAATTAGCCGGAGTTTCTCTGTAAAAACAAAACTGATGTGGTAACATGTGTTGCAATTCAATGTCGTCGTTTTTATTGTTGTATGAACGGTGAGTATACATATATATATTCTTCACCTAGGGTGCAAAATAAGTTATTCTTCACCCGAAGTAATCTTACGATCACTTCATAATTATATTACATTTGGAATTCAAATAGTTAAATTTTATGTTGATTTATTACGTAAACTTTGGCATAAGAAAATAAAAAAATATGTTATAAGACAAGAAAATGTGTAGTTTATGTATATTTTACACTAAGGTTTTACGTTTGTAATTTTACGTAACATAAAATATTTTTTACGGCGATAATATTTTTTTACGGTCTCTTTTTACATCAGAAATAAGACAAAACTTATGAAACGTAAAATTACGGTGCATTGATGGTAAAATAGAGGGGGTGAAGAATAATTATTCCTCACCCAGGGTGACGATAGTCAATCCCTAATGCACTGGTGTAAGTTTTATATAATTTGTTTGTAACTTTTTGTTATCATTCATTTTAAATTATCTTTCTCCATTATATTTCTTCTTTTAGGTACTCCCTCCGTTCCTAAATATAAGTCTTTTTAAAGATTTTAATATTGACTACACACGCAGCAAAATAAGTGAATCTATACTTTAAAATATGTCAATATACAATCGTATTGAAATCTCTAAAAGGACTTATATATAGAAACGGAGGGAGCAATATAGATGCCTTAATTCATTCTTTTTTAGAATAAATTTTGCTTACATTTTTTAATTTTTTTTAATTTTTGGGTAAGAAGATTTCATGAATTATTCGTCTTTAGATTGGAACTTATAGAACTTTTTACATGTTTGTTATTTCACAGGCGCCTGGAATTTGTAATTTCTCTTTTGTTTATATGTGTGTGTGGGAGTTTTATTAGTTGCTTTTTTAGTGTTGGGGAACGTTGCATAAAATAAAAAAAATTCTACGTTCACCAAGATCAATCTATGAGTTCATCTAGCAACGAGAGAGAGAGAGATGCATCTACATACCACATGTAGATCGCGTGTGAAAGCGTTCAAGAGAACGGGGTTGAGGTAGTCGTTCTCGTCATGATCCTATCACCGGAGATCCTAGCACCGAACGGATGGCACCTCCGCGTTCAACACACGTACGGTCAGCGTGACGTCTCCTCCATCTTGATCCAGCAAGGGGGAAGGAGAGGTTGATGAAGATCCAGCAGCACGACGGCGTGGTGGTGGATGCAGCAGGACTCCGGCAGGGCTTCGCCAAGCAACTGCGGGAGGAGGAAGAGGTGTAGCAGGGGGAGGGAGGCGCCAAGACTCAGGGTGCCGCTGCCCTCCCTCCCCCTCCTTTATATAGGCCCCCAGGGGGGCGCCGGCCCTGGAGATGCAATCTCCCAAGGGGGGGCCGCGGCCAGGGGGGGTGGAGTGCCCCCCAAGGCAAGTGGTGCGCCCCCCCCCCACCCTAGGATTTCCAACCCTAGGCGCAGGGGGCCCAAGGGCGGTGCACCAGCCCACTAGGGGCTGGTTCCCCTCCCACTTCAGCCCACGGGGCCCTCCGGGATAGGTGGCCCCACCCGGTGGACCCCCGGACCCTTCCGGTGGTCCCGGTATAATACCGGGTGACCCCGAAACTTTCCCGATGGCCGAAACAGCACTTCCTATATATAATTCTTTACCTCCGGACCATTCTGGAACTCCTCGTGACGTCCGGGATCTCATCCGGGACTCCGAACAACATTCGGTTTGCTACATACTCATATTCATACAACCCTAGCGTCACCGAACCTTAAGTGTGTAGACCCTACTGGTTCGGGAGACATGCAGACATGACCGAGACGGCTCTCCGGTCAATAACCAACAGCGGGATCTGGATACCCATGTTGGCTCCCACATACTCCTCGATGATCTCATCGGATGAACCACGATGTCGAGGATTCAAGCAACCCCGTATACAATTCCCTTTGTCAGACGGTATGTTACTTGCCCGAGATTCGATCGTCGGTATCCCAATACCTCGTTCAATCTCGTTGCCGGCAAGTCACTTTACTCGTACCATAATGCATGATCCCGTGACTAGACACTTGGTCATTTTGAGCTCATTATGATGATGCACTACTGAGTGGGCCCAGTGATACCTCTCTGTAATACGGAGTGACAAATCCCAGTCTCGATCCGTGTCAACCCAACAGACACTTTCGGAGATACCTGTAGTGCACCTTTATAGTCACCCAGTTACGTTGTGACGTTTGGTACACCCAAAGCACTCCTACGGTATCCGGGAGTTACACGATCTCATGGTCTAAGGAAGAGATACTTGACATTAGAAAAGCTCTAGCAAAACGAACTACACGATCTTGTGTTATGCTTAGGATTGGGTCTTGTCCATCACATCATTCTTCCAGTGATGTGATCCCGTTATCAACGACATCCAATGTCCATAGTCAGGAAACCATGACTATCTGTTAATCAACGAGCTAGTCAACTAGAGGCTCACTAGGGACATGTTGTGGTCTAAGTATTCACACGTGTATTACGATTTCCGGATAATACAATTATAGCATGAATAAAAGACAACTATCATGAATAAAGAAATATAATAATAATCCTTTTATTATTGCCTCTAGGGCATATTTCCAACAGTCTCCCACTTGCACTAGAGTCAATAATCTAGTTACATTGTGATGAATCGAATACCCATAGAGTTTTGGTGTTGATCATGTTTTGCTCGTGGAAGAGGTTTAGTCAACGGATCTGCGACATTCAGATCTGTATGTACTTTGCAAATATCTATGTCTCCATCTTGAACATTTTCACGGATGGAGTTGAAACGACGCTTGATGTGCCTGGTCTTCTTGTGAAACCTGGGCTCCTTGGCATGGGCAATAGCTCCAGTGTTGTCACAGAAGAGAGTGATTGGCCCCGATGCATTGGGTATGACTCCTAGGTCGGTGATGAACTCCTTCACCCAAATTGCTTCATGTGCTGCCTCTGAGGCTGCCATGTACTTCGCTTTATATGTAGATCCCGCAACGACGCTCTGCTTGCAGCTGCACCAGCTTACTGCTCCACGATTCAACATATACACGTATCCGGTTTGTGACTTAGAGTCATCCAGATCTCTATCGAAGCTAGCGTCGACGTAACCCTTTACGACGAGTTCTTCGTCACCTCCATAAAAAAGAAACATGTCCTTTATCCTTTTCAGGTACTTCAGGATATTCTTGACCGCTGTCTAGTGTTCCTTGCCGGGTTTACTTTGGTACCTTCCTACCAAACTTACGGCAAGGTTTACATCTGGTCTGGTACACAGCACAGCATACATAATAGATCCTATGGCTGAGGCATAGGGGATGCCACTCATCTCTTCTTTATCTTCTGCTGTGGTCGGGCATTGAGCCGAGCTCAATCTCACACCTTGTAGTACAGGCAAGAACCCTTTCTTGGACTGATCCATTTTGAACTTCTTCAAAATCTTATCAAGGTATGTGCTTTGTGAAAGACCTATGAGGCGTCTCGATCTATCCCTATAGATCTTGATGCCTAATATGTAAGCAGCTTCTCCAAGGTCCTTCATTGAAAAACACTTATTCAAGTAGGCCTTAATGTTGTCCAAGAATTCTATATCATTTCCCATCAAAAGTATGTCATCTACATATAATATGAGAAATGCTACAGAGCTCCCACTCACTTTCTTGTAAACGCAGGCTTCTCCATAAGTCTGCATAAACCCAAACGCTTTGATCATCTCATCAAAGCGAATGTTCCAACTCCGAGATGCTTGCACCAGCCCATAAATGGATCGCTGGAGCTTGCATACTTTGTTAGCATTCTTAGGATCGACAAAACCATCCGGCTGCATCATATACAGCTCTTCCTTAAGATAGCCGTTAAGGAATGCCGTTTTGACGTCCATCTGCCATATCTCATAATCATAGTATGCGGCAATTGCTAACATGATTCGGACGGACTTCAGCTTCGCTACGGGAGAGAAAGTCTCATCATAGTCAACCCCTTGAACTTGTCGATAACCCTTAGCAATGAGTTGAGCTTTATAGATGGTGACATTACCATCCGCGTCCATCTTCTTCTTAAAGATCAATTTGTTTTCTATCGCTCGCCGATCATTGGGCAAGTCAGTCAAAGTCCATACTTTGTTTTCATACATGGATTCTATCTCGGATTGCATGGCTTCTAGCCATTTGTTGGAATCTGGGCCCGCCATCGCTTCTTCATAGTTCGAAGGTTCACCGTTGTCTAACAACATGATTTCCAGGACAGGGTTGCCATACCACTCTGGTGTGGAACGTGTCCTCGTGGACCTACGAAGTTCAGTAGCAACTTGATCCGAAGTACCTTGATCATCATCATTAATTTCCTCTCCAGTCGGTGTAGGCACCACAGGAACATTTTCCTGAGCTGCACTACTTTCCGGTTCAAGAGGTAGTACTTCATCGAGTTCTACTTTCCTCCCACTTACTCCTTTCGAGAGAAACTCTTTTTTCAAAAAGGATCCGTTCTTGGCAACAAAGATCTTGCCTTCGGATCTAAGGTAGAAGGTATACCCAATGGTTTCCTTAGGGTATCCTATGAAGACGCATTTTTTCAACTTAGGTTCGAGCTTTTCAGGTTGAAGTTTCTTGACATAAGCATCGCATCCCCAAACTTTTAGAAACGACAGCTTAGGTTTCTTCCCAAACCATAATTCATACGGTGTCGTCTCAACGGATTTAGACGGTGCCCTATTTAAAGTGAATGTAGCTGTCTCTAGAGCGTATCCCCAAAATGATAGTGGTAAATCGGTAAGAGACATCATAGATCGCACCATATCCAATAGAGTGCGATTACGACGTTCGGATACACCGTTACGCTGAGGTGTTCCAGGCGGCGTGAGTTGTGAAATGATTCCACATTTCCTTAAGTGAGTACCAAATTCGTGACTTAAATATTCTCCCTCATGATCCGATCGTAAGAATTTTATCTTTCGGTCACGTTGATTCTCTACTTCATTTTGAAATTCCTTGAACTTTTCAAAGGTCTCAGACTTGTGTTTCATCAAGTAGACATACCCATATCTACTTAAGTCATCAGTGAGAGTGAGAACATAACGATATCCTCCGTGAGCCTCAACGCTCATTGGACCACACACATCAGTATGTATGATTTCCAATAAGTTGGTTGCTCGCTCCATTGTTCCGGAGAACGGAGTCTTGGTCATTTTGCCCATGAGGCATGGTTCGCATGTGTCAAATGATTCATAATCGAGAGACTCTAAAAGTCCATCAGCATGGAGCTTCTTCATGCGCTTGACACCAATGTGACCAAGGCGGCAGTGCCACAAGTATGTGGGACTATCGTTATCAACTTTACATCTTTTGGTATTCACACTATGAATATGTGTAACATTACGTTCGAAATTCATTAAGAATAAACCATTGACCATCGGGGCATGACCATAAAACATCTCTCATATAAATAGAACAACTATTATTCTCGGATTTAAATGAGTAGCCATCTCGTATTAAACGAGATCCAGATACAATGTTCATGCTCAAACTTGACACTAAATAACAATTATTGAGGTTCATAACTAATCCCGTGGGTAAATGTAGAGGTAGCGTGCTGCCGGCGATCACATCGACCTTGGAACCATTCCCGACGCGCATCATCACCTCGTCCTTCGCCAGTCTCCGCTTATTCCGCAGCTCCTGCTGTGAGTTACAAATGTGAGCAACGGCACCGGTATAAAATACCCAGGAGTTACTACGAGTACTGGTAAGGTACACATCAATTACATGTATATCACATATACCTTTAGTGTTGCCGACCTTCTTGTCCGCTAAGTATTTGGGGCAGTTCCGCTTCCAGTGACCCTTCCCTTTGCAATAAAAGCACTCAGTCTCAGGCTTGGGTCCATTCTTTGACTTCTTCCCGGCAACTGGCTTACCGGGCGCGGCAACATCCTTGCTTTCCTTCTTGAAGTTCTTCTTGCCCTTGCCCTTCTTGAACTTGGTGGTTTTATTGACCATCAACACTTGATGTTCTTTCTTGATTTCTACCTCTGCTGACTTCAGCATTGAAAATACTTCAGGAATAGTTTTCACCATCCCCTGCATATTGTAGTTCAACACAAAGCTCTTGTAGCTCGGTGGGAGCGACTGAAGTATTTTGTCAATGACCGCCTCGTCCGGGAGGTTAATGTCCAGCTGGGATAGGCGGTTGTGCAACCCAGACATTTTGAGTATATGCTCACTGACAGAACTGTTTTCCTCCATCTTACAACTATAGAACTTGTCGGAGACTTCATATCTCTCGACCCTGGCATGAGCTTGGAAAACCATTTTCAGCTCCTCGAACATCTCATATGCTCCGTGTTTCTCAAAACGCTTTTGGAGCCCCGGTTCTAAGCTGTAAAGCATGCCGCACTGAACGAGGGAGTAATCATCATCACGTGACTGCCAAGCGTTCATAACGTCTTGGCTCTCTGGGATGGGTGCTTCACCTAGCGGTTCTTCTAGGACATATGCTTTCTTGGCAGCTATGAGGATGATCCTTAGGTTCTGGACCCAGTCCGTATAGTTGCTGCCATCATCTTTCAGCTTGGTTTTCTCTAGGAACGCATTGAAGTTCATGTTGACATGAGCGTTGGCCATTTGATCTACAAGACATATTTTGCAAAGATTTTAGACTAAGTTCATGATAATTAAGTTCATCTAATCAAATTATTTAATGAACTCCCACTCAGATTGACATCCCTCTAGTCATCTAAGTGTTACACGATCCGAGTCGACTAAGCCGTGTTCGATCATCACGTGAGACGGACTAGTCATCATCGGTGAACATCTCCATGTTGATCGTATCTTCCATACGACTCATGTTCGACCTTTCGGTCTCTTGTGTTCCGAGGCCATGTCTGTACATGCTAGGCTCGTCAAGTTAACCCTAAGTGTTTTGCATGTGTAAAACTGTCTTACACCTGTTGTATGTGAACGTAAGGATCTATCACACCAGATCATCACGTGGTGCTTCGAAACGACGAACTTTAGCAACGGTGCACAGTTAGGGGGAACACTTTCTTGAAATTATTATAAGGGATCATCTTATTTACTACCGCCGTTCTAAGTAAACAAGATGCATAAAACATAATAAACATCACATGCAATTATATAAAGTAGTGACATGATATGGCCAATATCATATAGCTCCTTCGATCTCCATCTTCGGGGCTCCATGATCATCTTTGTCACCGGCATGACACCATGATCTCCATCATCGTGCCTCCATGAAGTTGCTCGCCAACTATTACTTCTACTACTATAGCTAACGGCTTAGCAATAAAGTAAAGTAATTACATGGCGTTAAATCATTGACACGCAGGTCATACAATAATTAAGACAACTCCTATGGCTCCTGCCGGTTGTCATACTCATCGACATGCAAGTCGTGATTCCTATTACAAGAACATGATCAATCTCATACATCACAATATATCATTCATCATTCATCACAACTTCTGGCCATATCACATCACATGACAATTGCTGCAAAAACAAGTTAGACGTCCTCTAATTGTTGTTGCATCTTTTACGTGGCTGCAATTGGGTTCTAGCAAGAACGTTTTCTTACCTACGAATAACCACAACGTGATTTTGTCAACTTCTATTTACCCTTCATAAGGACCCTTTTCATCGAATCTGCTCCAACTAAAGTGGGAGAGACAGACACCCGCTAGCCACCTTATGCAACTAGTGCATGTCAGTCGGTGGAACCTGTCTCACGTAAGCGTACGTGTAAGGTCGGTCCCGGCCACTTCATCCCACAATACCGCTGAAGCAAAATAAGACTAGTAGCGGCAAGCAAGTTGACAAGATCTACGCCCACAACAGATTTATGTTCTACTCGTGCAATAGAGAACTACGCATAGACCTAGCTCATGATGCCACTGTTGGGGAACATTGCATAAAATAAAAAAAATTCTACGTTCACCAAGATCAATCTATGAGTTCATCTAGCAATGATAGAGAGAGAGATGCATCTACATACCACTTGTAGATCGCGTGCGGAAGCGTTCAAGAGAACGGGGTTGAGGTAGTCGTTCTCGTCGTGATCCTATCACCGGAGATCCTAGTGCCGAACGGACGGCACCTCCGCGTTCAACACACGTACGGTCAGCGTGACGTCTCCTCCGTCTTGATCCAGCAAGGGGGAAGGAAAGGTTGATGAAGATCCAGCAGCACAACGGCGTGGTGGTGGATGCAGCAGGACTCCGGCAGGGCTTCGCCAAGCAACTGCGGGAGGAGGAAGAGGTGTAGCAGGGGGAGGGAGACGCCAAGACTCAGGGTGCCGCTGCCCTCCCTCCCCCCTCCTTTATATAGGCCCCCAGGGGGGGCCCTGGAGATGCAATCTCCCAAGGGGGGGCGGCGGCCAGGGGGGGTGGAGTGCCCCCCAAGGCAAGTGGTGCGCCCCCCCCCCCCCACCCTAGGGTTTCCAACCCTAGGCGCAGGGGGCCCCAAGGGGGGTGCACCAGCCCACTAGGGGCTGGTTCCCCTCCCACTTCAGCCCACGGGGCCCTCCGGGATAGGTGGCCCCACCCGGTGGACCCCTGGGACCCTTCCGGTGGTCCCGGTACAATACCGGGTGACCCCGAAACTTTCCCGATGGCCGAAATAGCACTTCCTATATATAATTCTTTACCTCTGGACCATTTCGGAACTCCTCGTGATGTCAGGGATCTCATCTGGGATTCCGAACAACATTCGGTTTGCTGCATACTCATATTCATACAACCCTAGCGTCACCGAACCTTAAGTGTGTAGACCCTACGGGTTCGGGAGACATGCAGACATGACCGAGACGGCTCTCCGGTCAATAACCAACAGCGGGATCTGGATACCCATGTTGGCTCCCACATACTCCTCGATGATCTCATCGGATGAACCACGATGCCGAGGATTCAAGCAACCCCGTATACAATTCCCTTTGTCAGACGGTATGTTACTTGCCCGAGATTCGATCGTCGGTATCCCAATACCTCGTTCAATCTCGTTGCCGGCAAGTCACTTTACTCGTACCGTAATGCATGATCCCGTGACCAGACACTTGGTCCTTTTGAGCTTATTATGATGATGCACTACCGAGTGGGCCCAGTGATACCTCTCCGTAATACGGAGTGACAAATCCCAGTCTCGATCCGTGTCAACCCAACAGACACTTTCGGAGATACCTGTAGTGCACCTTTATAGTCACCCAGTTACGTTGTGACGTTTGGTACACCCAAAGCACTCCTACGGTATCCGGGAGTTACACGATCTCATGGTCTAAGGAAGAGATACTTGACATTGGAAAAGCTCTAGCAAAACGAACTACACGATCTTGTGCTATGCTTAGGATTGGGTCTTGTCCATCACATCATTCTCCCAATGATATGATCCCGTTATCAACGACATCCAATGTCCATAGTCAGGAAACCATGACTATCTATTGATCAACGAGCTAGTCAACTAGAGGCTCACTAGGGACATGTTGTGGTCTAAGTATTCACGCGTGTATTACGATTTCCGGATAATACAATTATAGCATGAATAAAAGACAACTATCATGAACGAAGAAATATAATAATAATCCTTTTATTATTGCCTCTAGGGCATATTTCCAACATTTAGTTATGTGTATTTTTTAATGTTGGGTGCGTGCGCAAGTTTATACATGTAAGTACTAATACATAATATGTGTATACATTATATTACAGTGTGAAAATTTCATTATTATATTTTTAATCTTGCATATTACAAACAATGCAATTTTTGTACAAATTGTGTGCAAGGTTTTTTTCATTTTCTTCCTCTTTAAGGGTATAATACCAGTGCCCGTCATATATTTGTTCTTCGAAAACTTTTTTTTTTTAATTTGGGTGTGTATGTATAACCCTCTTTTTCCATCTCAAGAGGTAGCGATTCCAAGAGTACTTAGTTTAAAACTTCCAGTTTATTCAAATTGTGTGCACATACTACACACTATGTGATTAAATTATATACTTATTTTGCAAGTACTATAAACTATGCAAGTTTGCAATATATTCGAATTTCTGCATAGAAAAAAAGACTTTGACATAATTCATAATGCTTTATCGATGCTAGGTATGGTTGTACAAAATTGAAAAATGAGTTTCTCAATGTTTCTTCAAGGGTAAACCAATCTCATAATTCATTCTTCCTTAGAATGAATGCTTTCCTTTGGTTAAAGCATTGTTTATTTTTCTAGTCAGGTAACATGACAAATATAATTATTTCACCCTTCTTTCATAAATTAAAATTTATTTTTGTAATCAACCAACTTAAATCATAAAATATAACTAAAGTTGCACTAGTTTACAACTGCGCTTGCACAATACGAAAGAGTGCTAGTTTTGTGTAATTTATGTGTTTTCAATATATTCAAATTCATGCATGGCGGGAAAGATTTTGATAATAACTCTTCTCGATTTTTCATGTTAGTCATAGTTTTATAATATTAATTTATTGTTCTTATTATTTTTCTTCGGCTTTTAAGGTTAAACCACTCCCATAATTCATTCTTTCTTATGAAAAAAATTCTTCTTCGCTTTTGCAATTTTTCCATTTTCTTACTTCTTTTAGGGTAATACCAATGTCCTTAATTCATTCTGCCTTAGAATCACATATGTTCGTATTTTTTTCATGTTCTTTCTTCTTTTAGGGTAAACCAATGCCATTAGTCCACTCTACCTTAGAACAACATATGTTTTTGTGTTTTGTTAGTATATGTCTTTCTTTATTAAGAAAAAATATATAATTTTGTGCTAATGTTTTTGTCTCCTGATTTTTGTATGTTGCTTAGTCGACTATTTCGGCATTGCATTTGGCCTTATATTTGTGCACGCGGCAGAGGGTTGGTGTTGCAATCATGTGACACTATTAAATTTGATGTTTGGAAATTTATATTGAATTCATTTTTCTATAATAACTATTTTTGAAGTTGCACTAATTTACAACTATTTTTCTCACAGTACAGAAGAGTACAACTTTTATATATTTTGTGTGTGCAGTTTTGCAGTATATGCTAATTCTCAAATAAAAGAAAAGACTTTTGACATAAGTCTTTATGATTTGTTTATGGTAGGTACAGTTGTACAGTATTTATAAATAGTTTCATGTTGCCGCTTTTAAGATTAGATTGTTCTCATAATTCATTCTTTCTTAGAAAGAAAGTTATTTTGTTTTTGTCATTTTTTTGCCAGGTGACATGATAAATAATTCTTTCTTACTTAGGAAGAAACTTGTTTTCCTTTTTCTTTTTTGAGATACGATGCAGCCATGTCCGCCTCAGATATGACAAAATATACTACTGCTTACTTATATTCCAGATGAGTTCTATTATAATATAATACTGTATATGTCATTTTCTTGTCAAGGACAAAAAAATATAATGTCTTGTATGTTACGTAGAAAACAAATAGATGAAGAAATGTACAAGCTAGTGACAATCTTAAAAAGAGACCTAGAAAAGACTTGCCTGCAAGGATTAGCCATGGTTGCTGAAGGAAATTGTCATGACTGTGACAACATAATTTGCCATTACAGACATCGGATTTGCCATGCTTAAAAATCTGACGTAGGATTTATAGTGAAATCCATAAATTAAGCTACAATTTTCTGAACTACGGGCCTAAACAGGGGTGTGGCGGCTCCGCCCTGCTAGTAGTCTTTTTAATTTATTATCTCATGTTGTGGCGAACGAATTAACATTACATCAATCATGACCACATTCCGGCATTCACATATGTCAATCGTTTGTCAAAAATAATATGTGTTGATCCAACAATCTTGCTATACCAGTGGTTGTCAAAAAAATATGTTTCGGGCAACGTAAGAACATTTACATCCGGACCTAACAAATCTGGCCCCTAAACGTCCGTGGGCACTCTCGGACGTGTTCGCGGATAGTGACCAGTCGCTCCTTAAATGTCCATGTCCATAACTGGATACCTTACTAGCAAATTTCAAATTCATACAATGTCATGCAACGTAAAATAAACCCATGTGCTTCATCTGTATCACACACATAGCATACGGCTACTTCATCATACATTGCCATTGGACTATCAAAAATTGACATGTTCTAATTACTAGAGCTATCGATGAAGTTCACCCACGGTTGCCCTTGCCCTTGCCCTTGCCCTTGCTGTCTTTGTCACAGAAGTACAGTAGATGCAAAATTGATCGAGGCAGATCTACTCACTGTCGTAGTTGTCTGACCCATCACCGGCTTCCTCCTCCTCTTTGGGGGCAGTCCGGCAAGGGAATGTACATCTTGGGTTTGCTCCTTCCGGAGGGATCGAACCATCCGGGCTAGCCCCTTCGCGAGGATGCGGGCTCGGATGGCATTCGGCGCTGCGTGCGACTCTGCCTCCGCTATTTTCTGTGCCCCTTCCCTTGTTTGGCGGGCAAGCCGCTCCAGGCGCACCCACGGTTGGGCCATCTACTGGTGTTTCAGACTCGGAGCACGACGTCATGGGGACGAGGCTCCACCGCAATGCGCCGCCAACCCAAGGCCGACAGTCCTGGTCACGCGCCTCGAACAAGTGCCTCTTGCGCGAAAGCACTGGATTCGCGCCGAATCGACTCGGTCTCCGTGGTCGGGCTGATTCCTCCCTGGAGCGGAGGAGAGCCAGTCGGACAACCATCTCTTCCTTGTCCCCGCATGGGACGATGTCCCGGTGGACGGATTCAGACTTTTGCCGGAGTCGGATCCGCTGCCCACCATTGTCCGAGGAGGCTCGAGATCGCCGGAGAGGAGCTGGGAGCGGCGAACTGGTGCAAATTCGAAGTGGAGTTGAGTGGCAAGTGGCTAGGGTTTCGTAGCTTGGGGACATTGGTGGGGTCGGGTGGCCCAACATGGGCCGGATCCGACGTGGCGGACGCGTCCGGGCCTTCATATCATCTCTGGATATGGACTGGATATGAGGGGTGCAGGTCAGCTCTGACATATAGAGCCGGTATGATGGGTGTGGCTGGATCGCGATTTCTTGACCGGTCCGTACGCCTTGATGTACATGGGCGGATTGCGTATAAGGGGGTGTCCGGGTTTAGGCCCCGATAGACTAGGCAGATTGCTATCAGAGCACTGGTACTCATAACAACTTCAAACTATAAATACATAATTTCTAATAACATTACAGAAAGTGGTAGTTCTGTGTTACACTGTATTAATTGTACAGAAACCTGCAAGTAGCTAGGCAAGCTGTGACACCGCAAAGACGCCGAACAGCATGGAGATTATTTGTATTCTCTCCGTTCGGAATTACTTGTCGCGGAAATGAATGTATCTAGATGTATTTCAGTTTTAGATACATCCATTTCCGAGACAAGTAATTCCGAACGGAGGGAGTACTACACAAGGACGCTCACTTTAGATGTGTGTTTTGAGAGGAAAAGGCACGGACGGAGCGATGAATCAACGGGTCATCCCTGGGTGCATGAGGGGCGGCATGGTCGCCGGGGTGCGTCCTTGCCTCTCCATGTTGGCGTGCCATCCTGCATGCAGACATAGATAGATGAACCAATCCGATTAGCACATGTTCATGTCGAAGATACATACTGATATACTCCATAGAGAGATAACATTAGCATGCAGTAGGTGTGTACCGAGGTTCATGTCGAAGCCTCTCTTCTTGAGCTCGCGGTACTCCTGGCAGAGCGCGCATGGCTCGCAGCACCAGTGGATGCAGCAGTCGGCGCAGGGGCTCTCCTGGAGGCCGTAGTGGGCGCGCATCTTGGCGCGGTAGAAGCAGGAGTAGACGCACTGGCACCCCGTGAGCAGCATGATGAGCGCGTAGAGCGCGCCGCTCGCCCCGCACGACGTCGACCCGCGGTCGATGATCTCCGCCACCTGCCCGAACGTGATGCACGGGCACAGGCACGTGATGCAGCAGTTGCCGCAGTCGTCGAAGCAGTCGCACAGCCCCGTCGACCACGCCGCCAGCGGCGCCTGCGCCGCCTGCATCGCGAACGCCGCCGTCGCCGGCGCCGCCTGGTAGTACGCGCCCGGCCCGCCGCCCGTGCGGGCCGTGCCGCCGCTCATCGGGAACCCCGTCGCCGGGCCGTCCTCCGGCTTCGGGTACATGGCGACCTCTTGTGCACGCGAACTGCTACAAGACAGGAGGAGCCAAGCGAAACTGCCCACCACCGTCACCGTTGGCGGTTGTGCCGTGGGTGGCCTTGGGGGCGGGCGAGGGGTATTTTATGGACTGCTGGCTGCCTGATCCACGACGCAACACACCACGGCCACGCGATGATAACCATGCATACAGCCCACCCAATGCTCGCGTCGTCTCTCTGGTCAGCCGGCCGATCATCTCCACCGGTTGCCAGGACAATGACAGCGCGAGCGCCGTCTGCATTTCCAAGAAACTACGTCCAGCGTCGTGGTGATCTATACTTGATCTACGGGTGTTGGTCTGGCTCGCGACTTTTCTGGCGCGAGGCGTGAAGACTGAGGGGGAGACCGGAGATGGAGATGCGTGTGATGGTGGGGGCGCAAGTCCACGTCGTAGCGTGACGAGGGGTGCACTGCACTGACAACTGACTCATGGCACGATATCAGCCGGCGACTCGGCGGTCAACGTACTCGTCCGCCGGCCGCCCAGTACGACGGGGCAAGTATAATTTGGTTTGAACGGGTCGCTATCGGATTAGGCACCGGCCGGTCTATTCAACAGCATTCAAACCACACCGATATGACGCATGTGCATTTGCAATTTGCAAGTGATGTACCCATGCAGCCTCTCGAAGAGGGGCCGAAACAACATGATCTAGTTATTAGTTATCTGGCATAGAACCATTGCCACCGGTGACCCTCTTCTTTATTACCCCCTTCAGGACTGAGCTCAGTTGACAAAGCGCGGGAGTTCACAGCCAGCCCATCAGGATTCAAGTCTCGGATTGAGCGTTTGGTGCTCACGGAATTTTCTTCTATAAAAGAATGCCAACAGGGGGCGTGTGGTCTCGTTTTTATTTATTTATTACTCCCTCCGCAAAGAAATATAAGAGCAGTGATCCGCTCTTATATTTCTTTATGGAGAGACTATTATTTTTTTGAACAAACCGGCGACACTCTTCATGTTAGTTGCTGCAAGGTAATGGTGCGTGTTTTTCAAGAAATGGAGGCAAAATATTTACCACATCGTGGATCGTCGGGGTAAAGCGAGAACGGGACGGAGGATGCAAGCGAGTCAGCCACCGACCCCACCTTCCCGCAAAAAAAAAATACCGACCCCTCTTGTGTTTCCCGCTCCC